>NW_019416583.1:149062-387805 GCF_000390285.2 Anoplophora glabripennis | reverse complement strand
CAAGGTCATCCCAAGGTCGAAAGTGGAGGGGGGAGTCTCAGCACCGGCTATAATAACCTACTAACAGGCTATCAAGTCCATATCATGATTTTTGTGTAAAAAATTTTTCCAAGCCCGTGGACCGAGAAAAAAAAGCAAAAAATTGAAAAAAAAATTTTTTTTAGTCTTATTCCTTAGAATTTCGCGATGACTATCGCTCCTAAAATTTTGAGCTAAGAAATCTGGAAACTATACATTCGGCACTTTAAAATGCTTTTTTTAAAACCTTGATACGATCATTTTTAACTGAGATACAGCATTCTGAAAAATCACTAATAATTCAAAAAATTTTTTTGCTCCCTTAATTTTTTGCAGAAGTGTATATGTAGCTGAAGACAGACACGGATTCAGATTCGGGAAACGAATTTTTACAGCGGACCAGGTTCATTATTGAAAATAAAAGTAGTAAGTAAAGTAAGTAAAAAAAATCGTTTGACCCTCGTAGCCTCTGAATTTTTCCGTTTCTACGATATGTACGATTCCTTAGGACATAAGTAAATCGCAGTATAAATTTCAATCTGTAGCAGTGATATTTGCGAGATCCACGGCTATTTCAACCCTGANCTATCAATGTCATTCAGGTCACGGATGACGTCATCCAAGGTCATCCCAAGGTCATCCCAAGGTCGAAAGTGGAGGGGGGAGTCTCAGCACCGGCTATAATAACCTACTAACAGGCTATCAAGTCCATATCATGATTTTTGTGTAAAAAATTTTTCCAAGCCCGTGGACCGAGAAAAAAAAGCAAAAAATTGAAAAAAAAATTTTTTTTAGTCTTATTCCTTAGAATTTCGCGATGACTATCGCTCCTAAAATTTTGAGCTAAGAAATCTGGAAACTATACATTCGGCACTTTAAAATGCTTTTTTTAAAACCTTGATACGATCATTTTTAACTGAGATACAGCATTCTGAAAAATCACTAATAATTCAAAAAATTTTTTTGCTCCCTTAATTTTTTGCAGAAGTGTATATGTAGCTGAAGACAGACACGGATTCAGATTCGGGAAACGAATTTTTACAGCGGACCAGGTTCATTATTGAAAATAAAAGTAGTAAGTAAAGTAAGTAAAAAAAATCGTTTGACCCTCGTAGCCTCTGAATTTTTCCGTTTCTACGATATGTACGATTCCTTAGGACATAAGTAAATCGCAGTATAAATTTCAATCTGTAGCAGTGATATTTGCGAGATCCACGGCTATTTCAACCCTGAAGAGAAAAAAAATCGTTTGACCCTCGTAGCCTCTGAATTTTTCCGTTTCCACGATATGCATGATTCCTTAGAACATAAGTAAATCTCAGTATAAATTTCAATCTGTAAAAGGCGTATTTGCGGGATCTACGTTTTTTCGATCCTGAAGAGTAATAGAATCGTTTGACCCTCGTAAATTCAAAATATTTCCGTTTCCACAATATGTACCTATAAATCCTTAGGGTATAAATAAATCTCAATTTGAATATGTAATTTTTGTAAAATCTTAAATTTTGTTGTGAAATGATGTGATGTGATGTGAAAAAGTAATAACCTTTAAAAATTTACTTTGTTTTATTTTATTTCATTTCATTTCATATTATGTCATTTCATTTTATTTTATTTTTTCATACAGACACATATTGTTGTCAGGTCATGTTCTGTGACTTGACTACAGTATGTTTCAGGATAACGCGTGACAATAATATCTACCTTAGCTTAAATCACATTTATCTCTATGATGATTTCATTCTTTCATAACACATTTATTANGTTAAAAAGTAATAACCTTTAAAAATTTACTTTGTTTTATTTTATATATATATATGTACTAAATTTAACTTGTGAAGACTTAAAGAAGCAAAATAATATTAAAAATTTTCAATAATGAACTGGTCCGCTGTAAAAATTCGTTTCCCGAATCTGAATCCGTGTCTGTCTTCAGCCATATTCCAAATGTCATGAAATTTTGACAGTACATCAGTGAAGAATCTACCTTTCAGATGCATTGCCAATAGATGGCTTTACTAGAAATACCTATTTTTGAAAAGTCCTGTTTACTTTGAAACGCACCTAATATAATTTACTTACACCAAAAAAATACATATTACTAAGGGTGTACTTTTACCTTTTGTCTCTTTTTTTGGCAACGTCCAACGTGGAATCCGGATCTTTCAACAGATATAGCCTCATTCCCTTTATGTATCTCCTGAAATAAAGGAGCCAGTGAACCGTCGTCATACTAAAAGGGAACAACTCTCTGTCCGCTCTGTTCATTTTTGACCACATATTCACCGTGTTCTTGTTCGAGAACTTCCAACTTCTGAAGCAGAAGTAGACAAGGATTTCGGTGAACTTATGGATTTTTTTGTACAGTTGAAGGATTCTGAAACAACACATTATTATGATTTTTTAAAATGTAACATTAGACTCCTTGGCCTGTATAAAGGCTGTCATACATGTTTCTCGCATGGCGGTCTGCATACCAGGTCAGAAAGTTGATTGCGTTCTATTAATTATACCATCTCACTCACCTAGGTTTGTTGCCTGAAAGGACAGCACCAGTGTCAAACAATAGTGCTGGTAACGTGTGAAGTAAAAACCTTAGAATGTTATACACTATTATATTAGACGTGACTGTTAGCGATAACGCCCATATTGAATTTATCACAGGATATTTCGATCCGTGGATTAAGTTCAAGTGTACAAATTCATCCCACGTTATGGGATTTTCAGAAGACGAAACATAATTGTATATAGGGATGTTGTCGACTGTCCTGTAACGAGAAAATGGATAAAAAGTGTTAAAATTGCTAGTTAAAATGTTACCTTTCACATTCCTTCTCCGAGACGTCGTACGCTGAAGCTATAAGGCCAGCTACACACGTGTCGGCTGGTACTATATCTGCTATACTGTCGACGTTGGCCTTTATCACTCTTAAGACTCCTGTAATAGTTCCTGCGCAGACTCCTGTTGGACCGTAAAGGTTGTCTATCCATCCTTCTACGGGTTCTTTGTATGTGGATATTACTGGAAAATACAGGAAAATTAGTATTGGGCCTGGATGAAGTTCTCTTCGCCAAAGCGTCTTCCACCATAGACGGGAACGTTGCCTGGCTGTGATAAATTTTATGTACTCCCAATAATAGATTGTCTATTGCACAGGCTGAAGATTTTAACCCAACAACACGAATATACTTTCCCAAAGGATTTTGGTCAGCTGAATTCGAATTCGAGGTCCAAATTTCTCAGTTGGCTGTGGTTTTCGAGATATCCTAACCCCGAAGTGTCAAAATCGCGATTTTTTGACATATTTGAGGTTATGTTACATACAAAGGTATTTTTTTTGCTAAAACCATTAGTGGGGTCTTAAAGTACTTTAGTTACTCTTTAAAATTTATTGACTTATTTCTCGATTTTTGAATATATTAATGCAGCACCACAAACCTCATGGGTTTATGGGCTTAGGGTGTTTGGTCTTAGGGTTTATGAGTTCGGAAGCTTCTTTTGCGTGTATGTATTTCCAGATTGATATAATGTGTAAAATATCGACTATATATTGAATTATTTTTAGACATTTTTATTTAAATTTATTGCAAAATTTGACGTGATAAAGTATTTGAGAATATGTGAGATCACTACTTTCGGGTGCCGATGAATTTAGGTTTCTGGTGCTGTCTTGTCAGTATATTAAAAAATCAGGAAATAAGTAAAAAAACAATATCGGGATATATCTAAGTGCATTTTAAAGAGTAGGTATAGTACTTTAAGACCCCATTAATGGTTTTACCAAGAAAAATACCTATTCATGTAACATAACCTCAAAATGTCAAAAAATCGCGATTTGACACTTTTAGGGTAGGTTATCTCAAAAACCAGAGCCAATTGAAAAATTTGACCCTTGGATTCGATTTCAGCGCACCAATAGTACATTCTGGTTTCTGGGTTGGAGTACTTATCAGGCAAATTTTGGCGGCCTGTGTTATTTTGAACCTGAAGTATAAATAGCTATTTACACCATATTTTGCGCCCGAGCGGAGCGAGGGCTGGCAATAGAGTCCGAGACTGGTAAATTATACTTAATTGCTGCGTTTTGTGTAATTTTATCTGCTACCACAGTTCTTTATGGTTCATGAAATAAAGATTAGGTTTTATTTTTTGACATTTCTTAATCGATTCATTTTGACATTATTCGAAATCTTGCAACGTCGCCTTGGTTGTTTGGATTTTACCGTTTCTAATAGCTGTTTTACATTGACAATTTATTGATGAATAAATTGACGAAGTTGTCGAAGTTCTTCATGAATTAATTCACGAATTTATTGGTAAACAGTGTGGTTTTACACTGCTACAGACTGTCAAGTTTTTTAACGTATGAATCAGTTCTACCAACGAATCAAAGAAGCAAATAAATTTCAAAAATGTTACCTTTTCACTCATAATTGTAGTGATACAACACCGGTACCGTTTTGACACATATTATATAAATATTAGTGTTTGTAAGTAACAAATCAGTAAAAACAATGCAAAACTAGTACGACGCCACACAATTATTTACATATTCCAATAATGTAACCTCATTACTGATCTGAGGATGGAAATCTGTTGGGTTGGTACTTCCGAACTTCACGAAGAAATTGATGAAAATTAGAACATGCTCTAATTCGTCAGGAACATGTTGAATAAATTCATGAAGTTATTTGACAGCAGATTTGGTGCATTACTCTTGTCCAATTTCTTGATGAAGCGACTTCATGAATTAATTGATCAATAAATTGTCAATGTAAAACAGCTATAAGATGTCTATAAACAAAGCTACATAAAAGTTGCAATTTTACTGGTTTTGAATTATTATTTCTAAATGAGTGATTTTCAAATAGAAAGTGTCTGCGAATATTTATTACCCGAGAAGTCGAAAGTGTGCTACGGACAAGCATAGAAATTTTAAAAAATGGTGCCAGAACAAAAATACTGGTGTTTCTGAAATGTCACTGCCAGCATATTTCATGGATAAGTCAAGAACTTTAATCACCGGCGAGTTTATGGAGTGAATACTCAATGATTTAAGTAAACTATTTTGATAGATGAGAACGGGGATATATCAAAATACCCAAAGCTGAGAGCATTTTTGAAACATAAGAATGACGTCTATACACCTAAAAAGTTAAATGTTTTTACAAGAGAACAAGTTAACGATTTTCTCGTTCAGGCACTCAATAACACATTTTCTAATGAAGGTAGTGACGGTCTTAGGCATTGCAGGAGCATGCCGTTCTGAGTTTTGCAAACTTACTTTGGACAACGTCAATTTCAAAAATTTCGGTGACATTGTAGTTACAATTCCAGATTCTAAAAATGGTATGTCACGTATGTTTACAATTACTTCTCGTCTGGGTTCTGTTTCTCACCTAGAAATTCTCAAGAAATATATCAAGATTATATTGGAAATTAAAACTGAAATTTCACGCTATTTTATGCGCTATCAAGCAGGTAGATGTTACAACCAACCAGTAAGCAAGAATACCCTTTCCTAATAAGATCGCGCAGTTTTTGAAACTAGAACATCCTGAAACATATACAGGCCATTCATTCCGAAGAACATTGGCAACGTTACTGGCTAACACATGAGTTGATATAATAGCAATCAAGAGACATGGTGGGTGGAAATCAGCCACAATTGCAGAAAGTTATGTTGCTGACAGTTTAAGTAACAAAAATGAAATAGCCAACAGAATTCTTTACAATGACACTTCAACTCCAGGTTTTAGTAGTACGTCGCATCATGCTGTTTTAATGGATCAGTTAGATAGTATTGACTGAAATGGTGCGGTCAAATCATTTTGAAAAAAATGTGATAATTAGTAAACGCGAGTGGAATAGTAGTTATCCTGATTATAAATGTTACTAAATATAATAACTGTACAATTACTATTTTTATTAATATTTGTATCTATTTGTTCATAAAATATGCATTTATAACTCGAAATCGCTTTTTTCCTAGGGAGGTAAGTTACCTCAGTTACCTCCCGTCGTCCATAGCAACTTCCACTTCTACGGTAAAATCCACTTACCTTCTTAAAAACAATGTATTAATGGTCTATTTACTATAGTGGGAGCAGATAAATGAATTTTATTTACCTATGGCTGGTCTAAAGATGCCTATAGGTAATCCAGATCCTGTTTCTTTGATCATTGACTCTGCCAAGGCTTTCGTGAACGTGTATGTGTTTGGCCACGGTCCAATAATCCTGAAACGTAAATCCCATTTACAGTTCGAGTATAGGTGACATTTTAAAGAAAAATAAAACAATTCTTAAAACTTTTTTAGTTTTCTGATTAAAAATTAAGGACATTACCTCGGTGTCAATTGTTCTATATCATTCTTGTTCAGTTTTTCTAAAACTTGACCGATATCTTCGTAGGCATACGGACAGTCATAGAATTTCTCTTCTATTTCTGGCAAATGACAATTGGAAAAGGCGGTTGACACGTGTATTACTGACTGAAAAGACAGACACAAATATTGCCTCCAAAGGTACATTCTTATTATAAAAAGTTATATTACCTTCAAACTTTTCATTTGTCTAGTCAAATCCAGGACGTCTTTGGTTCCTTTCACGTTGATTGAGTATGCTAATTTTAGGTTTTCGTCGAATTTAACGGTTGCAGCCACGTGAAACACGACGTGTATGTCGGACATTAGCTTTTGCCTGTCTGTGATGTTTAAACCTAAGCCGGAAACAGAACAATCTCCCGAGATGGCTTCTATTCTGTTCTTGTATTTCGGGCATTCCCTTTTCAGTCTGTCGAAGATCTGCAATGCAATGCTGAAGGTAATTGTTATAAGATCATAATGAGACTTGACTTGCGCGTTTTTGGTGTTTGCGTCAGAAGGTACCAATAAAAAAACATTAATTTTGATTGATTTTAGGACACGTAGGTACATGAATGAACCTTTTCCATTGGGTACTTAGTACGTGGAGGGAAATTTAAATTCAAAATGCTTACCACATCGTCAAACAGCTCGTCTATTCTCGAATGGGCGTTTTTGCCTTTCTTTTCCCTGATCAAGAGGTATATGCTGGAGACCTCTGTGGAACGTAACAGTTTTTCAATGAGCAGCTTGCCCATAAATCCAGTGCCGCCCGTGATGAAGACGTTGCACGACTTGTAGAATTTTTGTATGTTTGACTCTTCCATCGCGTAAATGTGTATAGTTCTGGAACAAAATAGATACTATAAACGATTAAAAAATGGAAATATAAAAAAAAAGTTTTTTTCAAACAACTTGAAAAGCATTGTACTGTTAAACGAAGTAACTTAAGAAAGAGGTAAGTTTAGTTAAAACTGTTTATTTTGATCTTAGGAAACTGTGGTACACGGACTATTGGGACGCCCTGTTCATTTGACAATGGAAAGTGATTTTGAGTAGACGGAAATTAGTTTTGATGACTGAAATTTGTGAATGACGTCACCTTTATCATATACAGGGTGGGCCATTAGTGTGAGAAAGTACACTAACTCCCTTGTTACTTATAATACAGAAAAAAAGTTTATATAAAAGTTGTACAAAATCAAGAAACCTGAACTATAAAATTAATTTCAAACATACAGGGCGATGAGTAAAAACGGGACACGCCAAACATTACATTTTTTAAATGGAACACCCCGTATATTTTTAAACAGATGGATTTCTGAGAAAATTCTATATATGGCAATATAAACAGTTTATCATTTTAGTGCGGGGTTGCCAAGTTATGTAGAAAATTCTTAGAATTTTGGAAAAAACATGACCTCGAAGAAGTTGTATTAACTTTCAACTACTAACACTTGGAGCAAAAATATTTGACAGAGTTATAGGCAAATGTTATACAAAGGCTCCTATATTAGCTAATATCGATATTTTATACAGGGCATTTTTTTATAAGACGATAATTTTTAGAAAGTTCAAACTTGATTTTCTAAAATTTTTCAAATGGAACACCCTATATTTTATTGTTTTATTTTATTCGCATATCACTCCACTTCAACTTTTATTAAGCATGTTCTATACCTAAAATTGTTAGTTTTTAAGATATGGCAACATTTCTGAAAATACTTAATTTTTATTATTTTCGGTCGCACGAGATGGCTTTGGAAAAAACTGTCACATTGTGTCAACTTGTCTATACTATAAAATAATTTAATTATACTACATATTTGTGTATTAAAAAATCTTAATAGAACATAACAACATAGTTTATTTATTAAATGGAAATAAAATAACAAAATAGATACGAAAATAAATCAAATATTTAATTTTACAACAATGTTCAAAATGACGGCCGTCTTGGTTTAGACATAGCTCTACACGTCGTTCAAATGTGGATGTTAACATTATTCAGAATATCAATGTTGATATTTTGAAAAACTCGTCGATTCGGTGTGTCCTTACAAGCAACGAATTCAGAAGCATTATAATGAAAATTGTGTCTGTTCACGCTTCCATTTTTGTGAAACGTTGCCTCATCAGAAAAAGCACACACAAAAAAGCCTATCTTCATTCATTTTTCTCTGGGCCCAATTACAAAATTCCAAGCGACTTTCATAGTCGTGGTTATTCAATTTTTGGTAAAACTGGATATGATATGGATGCATCCTGTGCTTCTTTAAAATCCGCCTTACCGATGTCCTACTTTCCTGCTTATATCTGTTTGCCTTGAAATTGCTGTAGTGCCTATATGCGGATCTTCAGTAGCACTTAACAGAACATTTAGTTCATTCTCATCATCCACAATAGTATTTTTTCTATCATGTTTTTCATAAGAAACATTGCCAGTAGTATTAAAACGTACCATTAATTTTTCAAAGGTATTTGCACGTGGTTGTCTTCTATTTGGATATCTCTGATTATAAATTCTTTTTGCGAGTAAACAATTTCTATCAGCAGCTCCCAATACATAAATCATATCCACCATTTCTTCTTTAGAAAAATTCATTGTAATATAAAATTATTTTATGAATACCAACTAATAAATAACTAATAGATACTAATAAACTAATAAAATTAACGCAAAATGGAATTGTAAATTATGAACTGACAAGTTGACACAATGCGACAGTTTTTTTCAAAGCCATCTCGTGCGACCGAAAATAATAAAAATATTTATAATAGTATTTTCAGAAATGTTACCATATCTTAAAAACTAACAATTTTAGGTATAGAACTTGCTTAATAAAAGTTGAAGCGGAGTGATATGCGAATAAAATAAAACAATAAAATATAGGGTGTTCCATTTGAAAAATTTTAGAAAATCAAGTTTAAAATTTCTAAAAATTATCGTCTTATAAAAAAATGCCCTGTATAAAATATCGATATTAGCTAATATAGGAGTCTTTGTATAACATTTGTCTATAACTCTGTCAAATATTTTTGCTCCAAGTGTTAGTAGTTGAAAGTTAATACAACTTCTTCGAGGTCATGTTTTTTCCAAAATTCTAAGAATTTTCTACATAACTTGGCAACCCCGCACTAAAATGATAAACTGTTTATATTGCCATATATAGAATTTTCTTAGAAATCCAACTGTTTAAAAATATACAGGGTGTTCCATTTAAAAAATGTAATGTTTGGCGTGTCCCGTTTTTACTCATCGCCCTGTATGTTTGAAATTAATTTTGTAGTTTAGGTTTCTTGATTCTGTACAACTTTTATATAAACATTTTTTCAGTATTATAAGTAACAAGGGAGTTAGTGTACTTTCTCACACTAATGGCCCACCCTGTATATGTATAATAATTCTGTTTTCTATTCCTTAAGAAATAAACCACATCCTTATGAGGTAGAAATCTGCATAAGGTTTTGGACAGGACGTTTCATCAATATCTATTAATATTCAAATTGTTTAATAAGTAAATTCAGATTACATTTGTGGTAAACACGCATTGCGTTAGCCTTTGAAACCCATTTTTGTCACCAGAAATGTTGTAGATCCTCTGTTCTATGTACAGGCTACCACAAAAAACGTCGTCGTTTTCATGTCGACTTGCTGTTTTTTATTAATTGTATTTTAGATGTTTGTTAGAACTTTTTCTGTGGCCTTTTGGAATTTTCTGTTCATCTGTGACCTTCAAATGACATTAAAAATTGGATACGAGCGTACGACGGTAATAAAATTCTCGCCCTCATTTCCGGAATATTTTCCGCATATAAATCAAGCAGGCCTGATTCATCTCCTTAAGAAAAAACAAACGCATATCCTGCCGGACTTAAAATGGCGTTATTAATTATTGATAATCGGCCCAAAAATGGGATCAGCCCTAATCTGTTTGCGGGCGTCTCGATTTTTTCGGCGGGTCGCACCGAGAATAACAATTGAAGATCAACAATTAACTGATATTTACAAACAGTTGCGTAAGCCGCAGTGCGTCGAATCAGCGAAAAAGGAGACGATATCGAAACAAAAACTGACCCAGTTTTACGCGCTTGGTGGTACACTTACGAAAATCTAGTCACAATATATACGGACAGGTGACTAACGGTTGTTTGCGTGTGTCAATTGTTTGTTTATAGAGTAATGCGATTTGTTATCGCCGATACCTGGGAAGCTCCTACGCTAACCTGTTAAAATTTTCTCGCAAAATATGCGACAGACGCTCTCTTGAAGCTTCTACAGGGTGTTTTCTAAATTTTTGTCATAATAACCATAATAATAAGTTATAATGAACTAATTTAAGTGTTTAAAGTCACTGGATTTCAGGTTTAAAAACATACCATATTTATTTGAACACCTCTGATGATGACTGACGTGGATTGGTGAAACGTGGGCTAATGATTCAGTTAGTTAAAGGTAAAAATTCACTGAATTGGCTGAATTAATATACAGGATGTCCCATTAATATTGCGAAAAAATTCAGGGGAAGTTTCCTTGACCAAAAATAAGAAAGAAAGTTCCTATAAACCTATGTCCGAAAATGCTTCGTTTTGGAGATACAGGGTGTTGAAATTTAGAGAAAATACAAGGTTTTTACTAATATCTGGAGAACCCTAATTCCGATTTTTTTTGAAATTTGTTATGTTTGTTTATAAAAACGGTAGACGTCTTCTAACCAATTTGATTTATTTTATCTATTCCAGCGGCGTCCGGGCACTCACTCCTGTGATATTAATAAGTAAACATGAGACGTCACTGCTTTTTCTTAGGTGTCATATGTTTTTCTAATTAAGCGCTAAAAAATACAACTTTTTTGTCTCTTTACTTTTTTTAATATCTTGCTTCGTTTTCGAGCAAAGAAATTAATAGCTTAAGTGTGTGATTTTAATAAGTAAGTACTTGAACAGTACAGTTGCCAATTCCTGCTTGCCAAAATGAATTACACAAATAGTGAAATCTGCGATATGCATTTTCTTTATGGCCTTGCCAACAGTAATGCATTAGCCGCCAGGCGCCTCTATGAGCAGAAATACCCTAATCGTATAATTCCTCATCATACTATCTTCACCCGTCTTCATCAGTCTCAGTGAAACTGGAAGTTTTCGAAAACTTACCGCAGGAAACGGACGACCCGCACAGCAATAACCCTACAATTGGAGGAAGATGCACTTCATGAAATTGAGGACACTCCAACAAGTACCAGACAGATTGCTAGAAACTTAAATGCAAGTCGTTCTACAATTTTCAGGATTTAAAAAAAATAATCTATACCCTTATCACATCCAACGGGTTCAGGCACTTTTACCGACTGATTTTCCGTTAAGATTAGATTTATGTCGATAGATACGACAATTGTATGGGCGGACGAGAATCCAAATGCAATATTAGAAGGCCGTCATCAACACCAGTTTTCACTTAATGTATGGGTCGGAATTGTGGGAGACCACTTAATACCCCCATTTTTTTTACCACCGAGGCTTACTGGAGATGTTTATCGCCGTTTTCTTGAGGATGAATTGCCCGTACTTTTGGAAGAAATCCCATTGCCATTAAGGTTGCAAATGTATTTTATGCACGATGGTGCTCCACTCCATTTCAGTTTAGCTGCACGTGAATATTTGAACAATATCTACCCAAATCGCTGGATAGGTCGAGAGGCACTCAACCCTGGCCCCAGAGGCCTCCCGACTTAAATTTGTTGAATTTTTTCCTTTGGGGTCATCTCAAACATTTGGTTTATACGACTCCAGTGCAAACCATAGACGAATTAAGAAACCGCATTGTCGCATCCTGTGAAACAATTAGAATTAGACACACAGCAGGAATATTTGAACGGGTTCGCAAATCAATGTGTCGTAGGATAGATGCCTGTATTAGAGTTGAAGGTGCACATTTTCAACAACTGTTGTAACGCCTGTGTATGTAAAATATTTTTTATATTATTGCTGTTTGTTAAATATTTTTTCTTATGTTTCTGTTAATATTAATTATTTGAAAAAATATTATTTAGTTATTGTTTCTCAGCTTGTTACATTGTTTTTCCTTCAAATGTATTGTTAAAGTTGATTAGTAAATAACTAAAACATTGAGTTTCTATTTTTGTTTTCTACTTCCCTTCAAGAAAGGATATTAATTTTTTGCTCGAAAACGAAGCAAGATATCAAAAAAAGTAAAGAATCAAAAACAGGAGTGAGTCCCCGAACGCCGCTGGAATAAATAAAATAAATCAAATTACGTCAGAAGACGTCTACCTTTTTTATATACAAACATATCAAATTTCAAAAAAATCTCCAGATATTAGTACAAACCTTGTATTTTCTCTAAATTTCAACGCCTTATATCTCCGAAATGAAGCATTTTCGGACATAGGTTTATAGGAACTTTGTTTATTACTTTTAATCAAGGAAATTCCCCCTGAATTTTTTCGCAATATTAATGGATACCCTGTATAAATCTTAAACAGTGTCGGGGATATTGAAAGGCACATTCACTGAGAACCACATAATCCGCCACTGAATATTTTGGACATTGGATAAGTGTATTTATTTCCTAATATAATTTCATATTTCATAATTATACAGTATTTAAAGCTGTTTTTTATTTTAAATTCAGAAAAATAATAACTGGAAGATGGTTTATTTTTTAACAAAGTCCAAAATCGACAACAGTGGCGTTGATATTCTGGCATTCTTCATGACAGTGCCCCCCCTTCCCAAGATCTCCGCCCCTGTTTGACATGGCTTGTAAACAGCCCAGTATTTTTTTTGCCTTTAATTAGATACATTATTAAGTTTCATTAGTTTCCATCAAACATCTTCGGAGATACCTGAATTATGTGATGAATATCATTTTTTAAAAGTATTTAGTAGTTTATTAAGGCTTTTTGGTCTATAATGATCCAGAGAATAACGCTCTCAAGTTATGAAACGGACTTAGAAAACATTCTGTATATAGGAGACAGGGTGTTATGTAGACGAAATATCACCACTGTATTCTATGATGACAAGTACGGGGGGCAGTTCAAATAAAGTTTGGTCGAAAAGTTCTTCGCTTGCAGGCATATATTCTTTCAATTTTTTTTTCCTAATTTGTTATGGACATCAGGTATAGTCTTTCCGAAGTCAGTTGAACACGTGTAAAAAAACTGAGCAATCAAATTTAATGAGTTTCATAGGCAACCCTAAAAAAAGTTTTCTGCTAAAGGTAAAAAATTATAATAATTTGCATATAATGTGGAGAAAATTTCTATAATATGTTCATTTGGCCAAAAACATATTTTAATTATTTATTTCCTCAAACAATTTTATTATATTGGTGGTAAATTTCGTTTTGTTCCGTTTCAAAATGTCTCCAAAATGCCATGTTGTAATAATATTAGTAAACAGAATATCGCTCTTATTTCTCCCTTTCGCAATTGTAATATAAATGATTGATAGAAGGTGCCTATAATAAATTAAAATTACCTGAATCACACCAAATTCCGCATTGCTGCACTGCACTGCTGGGCAATTTATCAACCACTTGCCAACTGCTGTGATTTATTGCCCAGTGGCCCAATGCAACTGAATTGTATTTTGTTTGTCCGCGCTCGCATTCTTCAACTAGGCGTATACATTTCTACCACCTCCACGTTTAGTTCGACAAGACCCGTATATGGGTATGGCTAAATAAATATGAGAACAAGCTTTTCAAATATATCAATGCCGAGTTGCTGCGTCAGCGATCGAACCTGGTACATACTGTCAATCTGTTGATTCTTCAGTTGATATCGGAAAGACTATACTATTACATGTAAATAAAAAAAAGCCAGTAGTGCGTAAATTTCATTCCCGCGCTGCTTTTATAAAAAATAACTATTACGCCACTGTATATAATAACGCAGAAATTATGACATTTACACACTTTTCAATGATTTTAAAGAAAGTGTTAAAGGTATACTTGTTGGTTATCGCTAAATTGAATCACAAATGAATTTCAAAATTTCTCCTGCAGTTGTCAAATTAAGAAAAAAATTGCTTAACGAATTGCCAAGATATGACTGAATTTGATTTAAATTGTCGTGAACTCGAATTTCCTGTATCTCGAAAACAAAGCATTTCGACTAAATTTTATTTGAACAACGTCCTTAATTTTCATCGCAGAATTTATCGACGACATTTGGTCGATTAGTAACTGAACACTCTGTATAAAAAATTAAGCGTCAGGCTCAGGATGTGACACTTAAGGCTAGTGGCATGGTCAACTTTTTTTTGCGGAAAGCCTGGTTGTTCAATTAAAAAATTATTAAAAATAAAATTATACGAGTTTCACTTTTCAACTTCTGTTATTGTTTGTACCTACCTTTTTAATATTTATTCGTCTTTGTTCATTCAAATCTGTCTTGTAGTTGTAACACAGTATGTAATAAAGTAGCCAATACAAATAAATAAAGCTGCAACTTAGAGAATAGTGTTTGGTTATGTTGTAAAAGAGAGGAGTTACTATTTAATATAACTAGTTTGTGTTTTATTTCTGGAATATAACTGGAAAAAAACTCGACTCGACACATGTAGCCATATCGTTTAGATATCACAGAAAAAAGTAGCTTCTAGAAGATGTAGTGTATATATCTTCAGAATATCAAATTTTGATCAAATCAAATTTGTTTTATCATCAAACTCACCAGACTCATTAATAGTTCCCTTTTTTCTCCAATCATTTTACTCTTTTTCGATTATATGAAACAAAATTCGAGAAAATAAATTGATGGCATTTGGTGTCATTTTAGTGCAACTTTTTTAAATTATTTTACTAATGTGACAATATCAATTTGATCCAAATAATTTGATGGTATGAAAGTTATTATCATCATTTCGATCAAAGAAATTTGACAGAAATTTAATAGTAACACGGGTTTAAAAGTGCTTGATACAGGCGACAAATTAGTAATGACTGGACGTTTATAAAAATACCCTGTATGTCTTTGTATTCCAAAAACTTTTGATCCTGAACCCAGACAAGGCTGGTCGATGAATTTGAAATGCAGTCACATTGTTATATTGACATATTGTTGCAGTTATGTATTAATACGTCTACTGTTGAAGGTCCTTAGAGCTATATTTGTATTTTATGGGCCTTAAAGTGGCCCTGATACTAATTTTTACGGTGTATTAGTGTCTACGATACTTTATTAGTAGATAATCAATAATAAACAATGCTGAATTTGTTATAAGGATCGGATTGCTCCAAAATATTATTTATCGAATTAAAGTGGTGTCCTTCATCAAAATCTTTCACTTCTTCCGTTGTTGTGTGATCAAACTAACGATGGCTAAATGACTGGTCATTTAAAAATCGGTAATTTATAGGAAAATATGACCGGTAATTTTTAAATGTCAACAAAATTTTATGTTTCTTTGAATTACTTTTTTGTTATGCTTACTATACATTTTTAAACATTTTTGCCAACTGCCATATCATTCTAGTTGTATGCCCCACATGTTGGATTTGACAAAAATTTAATTGCGCAATTGTCCATCATAAAAAAAATAAAGAAATGTCAAACTAAATGTTAACTTTGATCATATTTGAGAAAGAAACATAGTTATTGGCAGATAGCCCAGTCATTATAAACATGAAAGAGCCTGTTTCGGGAAAAAATACTATTAGAAGTTTCTCTGCGGAATATTGTTCGGAAACCTGTTATAAATAAAATATCAAAAAATCAACTCGAGGCTAGTTGGGAAACTTTGTTTTAACAGTGGTCAAAGTTATGGAAAAGTGGTTTTTTGACTCACGTAAAAAAGCTATTATTCATAGCGAAAAAAAGTTTATACAAAAAAGGTAGGTATTAAATAAGCCTATAAAATGAAAAAAGTCCGATTAAATTCCGATAATTTGTTTATGCACAAGAGCTCAAAAATGGTCGAAAATTGCCGTTTTTTTCAATTGCTAATAATTAATGCAATTTTCATCGCAGACACTTGTAATTCAGGATTTTTGAGGCTTTTTACACCCTTAATAAGTGGTAAAAATTTCAGCCCGAAAGCTTCATTGGTTTGGCGTTGGCGGAATTTGTTATCTAAGAAGATGCTATTTTCAATTCATTTTTCCCAAGCTCACAGGCGTTGTAGGGTTTCGATCATTAGTTGTTTTTGTACCTAAATAGTTGTATTGACATATGCATTTACTGAGAATTTAGTTTTTCAAATTTAATTTGTTTAAAAATGACTGAAAAAATGTTAATATTTATTAAATTGTTAAGATAGGTAATTATTATAAAATAAAATAGTAACCTCTATACTTTAGTTTTCTTCGAATTTAAAAAAAAAATCGTTGTTGTAAGTTGATTAGAAGCTGAAATAATTTTTTTTATTTAATCGCAGTGACCTTAATTATTAATATTAAGAGCCGAAATTTGGAGAGAGTATACATTAAGAGCTATATTTTCATGTCCTACATTAACATTAAGGTGAATTCAACTATTTAATTGTAAAAAAGAAGATAGCGGCGATGCGTCCTATTACTTGGTGTAGCGAACGAGCGGAGCATGCGCGCTTAACAATTTAATAAATATTAACATTTTTTCAGTCATTTTTGAACAAATTAAATTTTGAAAATTAAATTGTCAGTAAATGCATATGTCAATACAACTATTTATGTACAATAACAACTGATGACCGAAACCCTACAACGCCTGTGAGCTTGGGAAAAATGAATTGAAAATAGCATCTTCTTAGATAACAAATTCCGCCAACGCCAAGCTAATGAAGCTTTTGGGCTGAAATTTTTACCACTTATTAAGGGTGTAAAAAACCTCAAATATCCTGAATTACAAGTGTCTGCGATGAAGATTGCACTAATTATTAGCAATTGAAAAAAGCGGACAATTTCGACCATTTTTGAGCTGTTGCGCATAAACAAATTATCGGAATTTAATCGGAATTGTCTTATTTTACAAATTTATTTAATACCTAACTTTTTTGTATAAACCTTTTTTCTCTATGAATAACAGTTTTTTTACGCGAGTCAAAAAACCACTTTTCCATAACTTTGACCATTGTTTTAACAAAGTTTCCCAACTAGTTTCGAGTAGATTTTTTGATATTTTGTTTATAACACGTTTCTGAACAATATTCCGCAGAGAAACTTCTAATAGTATTTTTTTCCCGAAAAAAAGTTATGATGATTGGCCTAAGATATAAATAGCGATTTCAAAGGAATTATTGAAACGGAGGAAAAGACAGTAATTTTAAACATTTCGAATGATTACGAACTTTGATGATTTCGACAATTTTTGGTAGGTGACCATTAGAAATCTAGATTGTCTTTTAAGAACGACGACCAAAGGACTTATTGTCCATTCCGATCATATCTCATCTCCCATCAAAGATCAGACAGATCTATTTGAATATCAATTGACCTTCTGGGAAATTGCCCATTGTTACGTATTGATGAGACCGTGTTTAGTATGAGACGAGGTTGGTTTGCGGGCGCGCGAAATTATTCAACGAATCTAATTATTATAATTATTTTCGACAACGTTGTCCGCGAAGACGTCAAAACTGACTTATGGAAAATTGTAAATGATTCGCGATTTAAGTCACGTTGGCTTTATTACGTTTGTGGTATGTTCGCGTCAGAAAATTGCAAGATCTAGAAGGCGTGACGTCACGTGGGGCTACCCAGAATTGATCCCTACCGGCAGAAAAACAACAAAATATGTGAGCTGCGAAGAGAATACTAGTGAAATGAATCAGAAATAACGTCATTAATGGGATATGACTTGAATAAAAACACGCTGATTGTTTTCTAACCTCATTATTTTGGCAAGTAATAAAAAACTGAAACCATGCGACAAATGAACAAGTAACTTTGGACAATAATTTCATTTATATGTATACATTGTGATCCGTAAATACTTGTACAACGGAAAATACATATTCCTGGATTCACACTATATGCCGATTAATCGACACATTTTGGTGTTATACAGAGTGTTTTTTAAACGCTCAACTGCTAGAAAATTGATGTAAGGTGAATAACTTTTTTTCCCGTTCACGCAAGGATGACAATAAATTTTTTTAGTTGGTAGTTGATGATATCCGGAAGTTTTTTTGCTTCTTGTATAATTTTCGTTAAATGAGCAAATACTACATAAGAGTGTAGACGAGTGACAGAGAGAGAAAGAGATAGTTCGAGTACTATCTTTCTCTCTCGCGCAAAGATTAGAGAAAAAGAGCAAGTATCCAAACTAACAGCGCCTACCACCTTTTAATACGTATTGCTTCCTCCATGTAGTATATGCTCTAAGCCTTAAAAAGTAATTATGTAATTGTGCATCGTCATTTTATAACTGGTAAAAGGGGTTTTCTTTTCTTTTTATTTTTCTGTGATTTCACATTGAATCATCAGGATAGTACCTGCGTTTTCAGCAAGTTCAAATACATCTTTTTGGATACTATTACATATTTACACATTTAGCAAAAAGTTAGCTACTGCTAAAAATGGGTCCCGATTTCAAAGTTTATTTCCCCGCAAATAAATTTTAATTTTGACTGACGATCTTTTATTGAATTATGGATTTATATTATTTAAATAAAGACGCCAAAATAATTTTTTTATTTCAGTTTTTAGTATGTACCTGGTACATAAATGAATAAGTTTTTCCTCGAAATTTAAAACACCCTGTATTATCAGCGAGCTAAACTAACAAATCTACTTAGGTCTTCTTAAATCGAACTGTCGTCCAAATCTTTTCTGAACAATTTATTTGTAGTCATGTTATTATCTCTGTTGTTATTTGAGATACACAGTTAAATTATTAAAGCCTACTAAACTTTATGTATAAATAAAAAAAAATAAGACATAGCGGTAATAGATAATAATAACACAGCCCCCAAAAAAAAAAACGTATCGGATCTGGTATTCAGACTCGTGTATATCCATGTATTTTTTTCCGCTGAATCCGAATCTGCCTTCAGATTTGGCCCAACGGGTCTGTTTTCAGGAAAATTCAAAAAACAGGTCAAAATTCACAAAAAACGTCATTTACGATCGGCGAAAGTTATAAAAAGTAAAATTATTCTACCAGCTCACTAGACGTATGGTTTTTCACTCGTTTAATTCCAATTTATCATCATAGAGTCAAAGCTGGTCCAATTTCATGCAAAAATGGAAAATGGATCAAAATGCTTAAAAACGCCATTTTCATGGCATAATTCGTGTTGCAGAGTTCTGGAACCATTTTTTTATCCACCCACCCATTTATGAATTTATACATCTTTCTATCCAATCGTTCATGCATGAATACGCATATTTATCCATCCACCTGTACCACCTATAAAACCCACTCATCCACCCATCTATCCATCTACTTTTTGTGCTGAGAGATGAGGTAACAGCCTAGAAGATTGAGAATGCAATAAAACTTGTAGAATACCTACTCTACTTTCTAAACAAAAGAAAACGATATCTACAAATCATTCTTATTTTTGTTGCTATAACGTGTTCTCTTTTCTTCGAGTTTCTATGCAAAGCGTTACGCTTTCGTTTAGTTCCTCTATTTTTCGTTTCTCTTTTTAACAACCAGCAAAAATCAGCCATTAATGTGTGATCCTATCTTCCTTGATATCGCTGTTTTATAAACTTCACATCCTGATGAGATTGTTCGCCTTGTTCTTCGCTACAATCTCTAAGATTTTCAGGAAACCAATCCAGATGTATATGAAGGAAGTGCAACTTGTAGTCCATCAAACATCTTGGAAGTCTTTTATCAATTTTAATACAATTTCTTTGTATTTAGGACTCTTATTGTTTCCTAACAAAATTGTCGCTACAACTTTGAAACAATTCCAAGCACTCTTCTCAACACTACTCCTTGTAGTGATGAATGTTGCATCCTTGAACAATGTCCGAATCTGGGGTCCATCGAATACACCTTCTTTCAATTTCGCCTCAGCAATATTCGGAAATTTTCGCTCTTTATATACATAGGGCGAAAACTTGTTGGTTGTTAAAAAGAGAAACGAAAAATAGAGGGGCTAAACGAAAACGTAACCCTTTGCATAGATCCTTTGAAGAAAAGAGAACACGTTATAGCAACAAAAATAAGAATAATTTGTAGACATCGTTTTCTTTTGTTTAGAAAGTAGAGTATTCTACAAGTTTTACTGCATTCTGAATCTTCTAGGCTGTTATCACATCTCTCAGCAGAAAAAGTAGATGGATATATTGGTGGATGGCTGGGTTTTATAGATGGTACAGGTGGATGGATAAATATGCGTATTCATGCATGAACGACTGGATAGAAAGACGTATTCATAAATGGGTGGATAAAAAGATGGATTTAGAACTCTGCAACACGAATTATGCCATGAAAATGGCGTTTTTGATCTATTTTCTGTTTTTGAATAAAATTGGACCAGCTTGTCTGACTATGATGGTAAATTGGAATTAAACGAGTGAAAAATCATACGTGTAGTGAGCTGGTAGAATAATTTTATTTTTTATAACTTTCGTCGATCGTAAATGAAGTTTTTTGTGAATTTTGACCTGTTTTTTGAATTTTCCCGAAAACTCAGACCCGTTGGGCCAAATCTGAAGGCAGATTCGGATTTTGCGGAAAAAAATACATGGAAATACATGGGTCTGAATACCAGATCCGATACTTTTTTCTCTTTATTGGTTTTATTCTTTATTTTTGTTATGGATTTTTTTTGCGGTCACCGATTTTTTTATCGCTATTATTGTTTAAATTATTGCAATAAACTAGTAGGTTTTAATTTAACTGAATACCTCAATTAGCAGAAAACAAGGTGAATCGAATAACAAGGTGTTTGGAAAAGAAGGCACAATAGTCTGATTCAAGTGAATATTCACTTTTTTACCCGGTGTACCATACAAGGTGTTTGAATATTTCGGAGAAAAACCTATTCTGGCCTACATCCTGTATATTATATTGTTTTTTACCATTGAATGTTATTTTATTACCGTTCTGCAGTCTCCTGTTCTATGATTAGATGTAAAATCTGTAGAGGTGTGTATTATCTATTAATTAAATAAATAAATAGATATTCTAAAAACTGTTTCAATGAAAAAATATGTCCCTCTTTCTTTTATACAGGGTGATTCACAAATGGTGACCAAAACCTCGTGTTCTATGGTGAATTTTAAGGGGAATCTTTCCTATAAAGATTTTATTTAGGACGCTTCGTTAAAATGATACAGGGTGTTAAACTTCAAAAAAAAATTATAATTTTTTAAATAATTTAAAAACTAGTAAGTGAAATAATTTGAAATTGGGCACATGCATTTATATAAACATTGTCCAATATCTGAGGGCTTTTCGTAAAATTTACATGCTCCAGTGGCGGAGATACAGGGTATCGGTGGCATATTTTTCTAAATAAAATAGTACGCCACTGCTTTACGATAACAATCATAATATTTTCGGCTTCGTCTTTCAATTTTCTACAAATACTATTCTCTTATGTTTTTTGAAAAAGCCTGATTTTCGAGTAAAACTTAAAAAACGAACTGAGAAAAAATACACTTCGATATTCAAATACAATGCTTTTTAAAATTACATAGTGGGATGCGATAGCAACTTTGATATTCTGAGCAGTTAGAAGAAAGAGTAAATAAAGCTTTTCTTCAGGTTCAAGCAACAATAAATTTCGAGCAAATTACATTTTCATTACTAAAAAGATGTCGGAAATGAAAGTATTTTTGAGCATTTACTCAAATAAAATCATTAAAATGGTGACTATTGTTATTAATTTCTTTATTCGAATAAATAACCGAATGATTAGTGCTTGTCAATGTCATTTAAGTAAAAGTGTTTTCAGTTGCCTAATACTTACTAGTTTTTAAATTTTAAAAAAATTAAAAATATTTTTTGAAGTTTAACGCCCTGTATCTATCTTTTTAACGAAGCCCCCTAGATAACAACTTTATAGGAAAGACTCCCCTTAAAATTCACCAAAGAATACGAGGTTTCATTTTTGGTCACCATTTGTGAATCACCCATAAGTAGCTATTTTTTTTCATATTGAGCATTTTCGCAACAACAGAACGCGTGGATAAAATTCTATTATATTTTTCACGGAAAGTTTGTTTTCCTGAATCAATCTGCTCGACATCCGTAATGGTACGTAACTAAAAAACAATTAAGAGCATCGACTCAAATAGATATTCATCTGTTAACTTCACGATTAGCAATAATGTCAGCTGTCTGCATACATGCACTGTTTTCCAATACGTACTCCTCGAATTTCAAATTCGGACTAGGTGTGTTTAAAAGTGTTTGTTTTACTAATTGTTCAATCTCTTGCGAAATTGCTAATAATATTGTTGCGTACCTACTAGGTTTAAAATAATTTTAACTGATGAGGCAATTAAAAAAATTTTGTTTCCAGTTAAACCGGAAGTTGGAATCTTCAAAATATAATCACTTCCTGCTACACCATAACACATGAGTTAGTTTTTATGTTCTATCAGTCCTTAATTTTTTGGGTCTAATTCTGGACCACCCTGTATAAAGCAGAGTGCTTATGGACCTTGTAGAACAAATGATAAAAAGTATTGGAATAGTTGTCCTTTAGATTTTGTTATTATTAGTTTTATTTTCTTGTCATCCTAGACCCAGGCAAAAAAATTGTTTATAAAAGTGTACTGTTACTAAGTGTAGGTACGTTAAATTGCTGTTAAATCAACTAAGGTATCGCAAAACTTAATATTTACTTTATCTGTGTTTACAATACAAAGGTATGCTTAAATATGCTGAATAAGAATATGGTTTTCTTGTAACTTCTTTATCAGACTGTAACTTCAGCAGAGTGCCGTTCTTCTATCAGCTATTAATATTATACAGTGTGTCTACAATTACATGTGTATATTTGATTTTGTATCGGAAAAGTTGCTACAAAAACAAAAAAAAAATGATGACGGAATTGTTGAAATTTTGACGATAAGACGAGTTTGGTGATGCGATTTTTTAGGGTTTAAAACGAGGTTGAGAAATTGCAACAATTTTTTGCAATTATATTGAGGTTCCTTATGTACTTAAACTGTTTATTTTTTACAATTTTCTGGGACGTGTATTTTTTTATATAATAATTTTATTTTCTCAGTGCCAGTTCTAGTTTTAAAAAACAAAATTTTTTTGTCACTTATTCAATGTTATTCAATTTTTTATACATTTATTGCAACTGGAGGGGAATGTATCATAAATAACAATTATAATATTAAATTATATTTAGCCTCTTCAAGTAAATATTTTTCTTTTTCTGATTTTTCCCGCGGATTCTCAATTTTTTGTAAATAAAACTTCAAAATCTGTCACTTACCTTATACGAGGTGGCGCGTGGAATAAAAAATCAGTCGATCACTACAAAAATAAACGTTCATTCACTCACTGCCTTTCCAACCCCATGAATTTGGGTAGCCTGGAGACTGATCCCGGCGGTACACTGTTGATAGGCTCGATTAAAGTGGCGAAATCACGGCGTGCGCTCTGTTATACAGTGTCCTCTTTTAACACCTAGCTACTGGTCCTGAATGCAAATAAGGGTGGGGCGTGCTAGCCGTTGTAGGTTTCCGATAATTCATTATAGTCTACTTGACATCTTGAAAATCGTGAAAAATACTGATAATTCGAGTTAAGGGATAGTTGAGGGCTCATTCGATTCGGGATGACGTCTAGAAGTATGCGAATAAAAATCGTATTCGCACATAAACAATTGCAAAAGTTATAAACAAATAAAGTTTAAAAAAAATTGGTTCGGTTTTTTTGCGAAACTCGAAAAATATAAGCGTTGGCGCCAATTTGGAAAAAGATCTTAAAAGAAGAGGGAATTTCCTATAAAAATGTCCCAACTCCAGAATCTCTGTCTTATAATTTATAACTTTAATTTTATGTTGAAAATAGGCAGGGCCGGATTAACCTAAGGTGATGCCCGGGGCTACAAGTTCTACGCAGGCCTCGTTCTTAAAAAAACGATCACGCAATAAGCAACTTGTGGATATAAAATTTCAAAACCTAAACAGTTTTTGGTTTGATTCTAAAAAAAAGCTAAAACTCATTTTGCCAGATTTTGCCGAGGCCCCCTGATCTCGTGAGGCATAGGGCTACAGCCCCTTAAGTAGGCCCTAAAAATAGGGTTTTTAGCGTTGAAAGCAATGCACGTACTGCGCCGCGAAACATACCCTAAGGCATACATTTTTATTTATAATATTAAATTAAAATTTAAAAAAATTACCGTATTATGTATTTAGAAACTTGAATAAAAAAAATTCCGTCAAGAAATATTTTTTTTATCGATTTTTCAACAAACAGAACCATTGTTAATTAACTAAAAATTTTAGAGTTCACGTTAACATTCAAAGTCGGAAAATTGTTTAAAAAAAAGTGCTAAAATTATTTCGCTTCGTGGAGACCTTTTGACAACTATACTTGGAGAGATCACTTTAATGCGATCTCTAAATAGTTATTAATTTTCTTAATTAACAAAAAATAAAAAATTAATAAAGAGTGGTCAAAATAATTTTTTAAGGGAAAATGATGTTGGTACTATTTTTGTGTTAGAAAGTGACATTGAAAAACATTAGCTAAACATTTTTCAATACTTACATTTGTTTAAATAATTTTTATAAACAAATGCAATTACATATTTTTCAAATTTTTTTTTACATTTTATTCTTTAATTAGAGGACGTACACCGGTGGCTCACAGTGAGTATCCTATTAGATTATTTCAGAACCTACTTCGATTTCAATTTTGAAAATTGGCACACATGTCAACTTTGTTATTTTAAATGGGACACCCTATATATTATTACATTTTCAGATCCTACGTGAAATTTGAGGGTCCCTATATCTAGGAATTATAGATTTTGAGATATTATTTTTTAAAGAAAAAAATTTGACAGATGCAAAGGTCTGCGGAAATGCTGGTAACTCGTTTCAAGAGCGTGATATTAAGTGGATTTTTGGTACCTGTAAAGGGCATAGGTAACACTAAATCGTGGTATACCAACAAATTAAAATTAAAATATTTAATACTAGGTGTTTCATTTTTGCTGTTACATTTTGTTAACTTCAAACAGCTATAACTTTGTTAACTTAAATGGAACACCCCGTATTTTTTTACTCTGTCGAATGCAAATTGAAATTTCCTTTCAAGCCATATAAGCATTGTTAGGGTTGATGTTACTATTTTTAGAGATATTTGCAATTTTCTATTTTTTGGATAGTTTTTTACGTATCAGACCTATTATCAAATTGGCCATGATCAGAGATACTCCAAAAACAATTGAAATAACTTGACATTTGTCAAGATATCTGTCAAATTATTGTTGTGCCTGAATAGTTTTTGCCGAAAATTTAAATAAAAATGCCTGGAGATCGTTAATGAGGATTATTTTAATGTGTTTGTTATTTATCGAAAATGTGACAAAATTTCAAGAACGTAGAGAATTTGCTGCGTTGCAAATTTAAAATAACAAATTTGACGTGAACTTCCGGTATAACCGGGAGTGTTACAGGAACAAAATTGAAAAGGGCACACCCAAAAACCCTAGTGTGCCAAATTTCAAAATTGAAATCGAAATAGGTTCTGAAATAATCTAATAAGAGACTCACTGTGAGCAACCCGGTATTATGATTTAAAAAATTTGTTTTTTCCCTAAAAATAAATTCTAATTGTTTATAATTATTTTTCTTTATTTCATGGTTGTTTAAATAATATATTAAAAATTCTATCCTTTCTCTAAATTTATAATTTGCAAATCTCCAGAATATTGAAGAAAAAAGATTATTTGTTAAAAATGTATTAGTTTATTTACTTAATAATTTGTTATAAACAATCGTTAACAGTTCTGTTATTTTTTTTAACTAGAGAAAAAAATATAAAACCAACCATATATAATTTTTTGTCAAATAATTTTTTTTCGATTTTTTTATAGCGTTTATATTTTTCGAGGTATTTGCAAAAAATCGGACCCTTTTTTTAATCTTTATTTGTTTATAACTTTTGCAGTTGTTTATGTGTGAATACGATTTTTATGCACATTTTTCTAGACATGACGTCCAAATCAAATTCTAATTATCAGTATTTTTCACGGTTTTGAAGATGTTAAGTATATAAAGGGTGGCCAAATGAAAACGAAACAGAGCCATTTTCAGGAACTGCGTCAAGATTGTAGAAAAACGCTCAGACCCGTCGATTTTAGATTAAAGGGGGACATTCTTTGCTCGTATTTTTGACTCCGCCACTTTCACCGCCCATGCTGCTGAGTATTTTGATAGGCCAGTAACATAGTCGAAAAAAATCGTTGGCGCGACAGTATTATTTCTTTAAGGAGGTTGCTGTACTGAAGAAAATTAAAAACTTATAGACCAATCGTTTTTTCCACTCTAATTAAATGCTATAAAAAATATAGTAACACAATAATGGAACACCTAAGACATATTTTACCCATGCCATTAGATAATTCTTATCATGAATTCAGTCTCGTTCATATATTGCATTTTTTTTATTAATGCAACTCATTACATTATTGGCACGACGCGACGGTGCTCCGCCGTTTTCGGTTTCTTTTGGACAATGGACAAGGTCGTGCGAGTTGCAAAACATTCAACGAGGAAAAAATTAATTAGTTTCTTAAGCCACCCGTTTGCGGATTCAGTAATGTTTCCTAATTGAAAAAAATGAGACCCTGTCCTTATGTAACTGTTTTGACGGTGGAATAGATTATTAGCCCCTCTTCTGCGCAAAAACTATGATTTAACTTTAGTATTTCCGTAGATATATCCCCCTGTTGTGAGAGAAAAAACTATGGGACTCAGATCTGGATTTTTGCACGTGCAGTCAGGAGGGGATAATTAATTTAGTTCTGATTCAAAATTCAAACCGTGCTTCAAAATGATATAAAATATTTTGGGCTAATTATATAGACATTCAGTCCATTTTCCTCAGTTTCCTTGTTCTGGATTTAGTGCAAGGTTAACGTAAGCAAGGAAAAACTGAATGATTTTTAAAACAACTCTACTTTTTTTCAGAACAAAAAGGAAATATGTTGTTGTTTCGTAACGCGAAGAGATTTTTTCGAATATTTATTTATTAACAGCAAATTGTTTCCTGTTTATTCTACAGTTACGGTGAAACAGAAAAGGGTCGCACAAAAATTAAAGGCGTATACACACGATACGGAAAATCTCACACTCGTAGTCTTAAATCGTTTTGATTTTTCTAAAGCCGAAACTAAACAAACAGCGAATCTAAAACTTCGCTATGTTAATTAAAAAACTAAGAGATGGTTAAAAAACCTTCAACGAATTTCTTAATATGTTACTGTATATATCATTACATTGAATTATTTCTGTAAAAAGTATTTGCATTTTGCGTCAATATTTTTCCTTCAAAAACCCATTAAATAATCGAAATTGTCACTGATAGTGTAGTATATATTCATAAAATTAACGAGATTATTGTCGTTACATCTTATTAACAGACAAACAATTTTAAGTGCATTTGCTAATGATGCCACTTACCCTGTTTTTCATTAAGAGTGGAATATTTACTATTACTCTAAAGTTTGAAGTTACTACTCCGTTATTACTTTAATAAGTTATTAAAAACTGTTCTAACGGTTATTACCGTTAATGATCCTCTAACTACTTACCTGCGTATTTTTTTATTCGCTCGAGATAAATAAAATTGTACAAGTTACAAAAAATAACTAATATGCACTCAACTGATTAAAAATGCCCATTGCTACACTCACACCTGTATTCAGACTGCTACTAGACCTCGAACTATTCTTCTGTTCTCTGAGGGCATCCCTAAACACGAAGAATTTTAATGCGTGATCGATGTCAGTGGTGTCGACCGGGGGTTGAACAAGTAACGAAAAGCTAACATTAAATTCTACTCTATTAATTGGAATTTATTTTATTCAACAAGATTTAGTAAAAGTAAGTTCTTTCCTGTGAATATTTTACAGTAAAATTAAAACAGGAAGATATAAAGGCTGTCCCAAAAAAACGCAGGATTTATATGAGGAAAAAATATGTTATTAATTAGTAGGCAAAGTTTTTACATGTTTTTAAAGGGTAGACATTGTCATTAAATATGAAAGAGTACATCGGACAGGAAAACGTCGCATAGTGTAGGATCACATGATCTTGGTAGCCAAGTGACTTTAATGTGATGAGTTGTCCATTAAATTTCTGCAGCAACAAGTGGACAGTTTTACGTGCCGTATGTCATCCAAATCCAACCCATCCAAATGAAGCCACAAAAAGTGTAATATCATCTCTCGACATCGTTCTCCATTGACAGTCACTGTATTTCGAGCCTCATTTTCAAAAAAGGACAGACCAATCACCCCACCAGCGTAAAATCAACACCACACTGTCACTCTTTTGATAACGGTGGTCATTCTTCTATGACTCGGGGTGTGGTGAAATTCTGTCATTGTGTGAGCGTCCAGCTGTTCATCTAAGGCGAACCCTAGGAACTCCTCAGACAAACAACCCCCCAAACAATTAACAACAGTCTACATGCACAGTTTCAAACAGTAATAGTTGCAATTATTTAGTATTATTTCGGGTTAAAAGTTACAATTATTATGAAATAAAGTTCTTGCCAAAGTTCAGTACCTAATAATCTAATATTAATGTTCAAAATGGTTTACTTACAGTTCATTCACTAATTTGCAAAATTCGACGCAGTTTCTAATGGAGTTTTTAGCAACTTTTATTCACAATGAAAAAAGTGAATTCGCACTTACCAGGCTTTGTTTACGGCATTTTGGAAGTTCTTATCGCTCTCTGCTGGCGATAAACAACGCCTCGGCTTCCCTGGGTGCTGGATTGGACACTTTAGGTTAGAGAATTCTTTTGCATACAAACCTAGCTTGTTTTCTTTATAATAGCTCTTGCATAGTTCGTCATAGAGTTTGTGATGATCAGATTCCGCTCAAAGTGAATAACTTTTAACTACGTTTCCACAGTTCTACACTGAATTTCAGTTATTAATAATGTTTCCTTTGTTTTGGTTCTTGGGAAAGCAGTCGTAGCAAGAAAACAGTTCGCAGGTAAGTTTGACATTATATTGACAATAGTTAAATAGTCTGACGTACAAAAGTTCAGAAACAGTTTGATATTAATGCAATTGTGGTTCTTGGTTCTAACAGAGAACGGTTCTAGTTGACCATTCCATTCATAAGAACATCTTAGCCAAGACATACTGACAATACACTTGGGCAACTATTCTGAACTGTTCTAGGACTGTTCGCTGACAGAACCAAAACAAGCCTCGAGTTTCGCGGAAATTTAGAATTTCAACGCGTTTTAACAGCTTCACCGTAGTAATAGCGAATGTAGAAAATAATTTCTGTTTTGGTTGAATTGATCGTACCAGTAAGTAAGAGCTTTAATTTGTAGGAGAATTTTTATACTAGGAAAATGGCACAGGTTCGTGGTTTCCCAGTAAAAACTGGGAAGCCTAAGACACTGGGTTAGCTGAATCGTGAGTGGATGCTGATGCAGATCTTTTGTTAAAATTCGCTGCATTGTGCTTTTTCAAATGTTTAATTGTAGTGACCCATAGCGCGCTGAAGCTACGGGAATTTCCGCCATACTATCACCCTCCGTAGTAATATTTTCGGCTGAAGGGCCAGTACGCGGTCGGCCTATATTTTTATTTGTCTGCAACCAAACCTGTTTGTTCAAATTTGTCAACAAATTTTTTTACAGTTGTTTCATTCAAGGTGTTCCTTCTACCGAAAGTTCCACGTAATTTACGCACAGTCTCAGGTACACACTCTCTAAATCCCTAAACTTTCACGTCACCAATATTAATTTGAAGCAAAATATTGCGTTTTGATCTTACTGTTCTAATAATTTTTAATTTCACAGAAATTTTATTGCCACGTGGTTTGTAATCATTTATGAAAGCTCTATATTCTATATTTATAGACCCTCCTTTCGCGTGCAACAAAATTCTTACAACAAATGTTGATTAGCGGGTATACTTTTTTAATTGTTTTCAACAAATCTGTGATCGCGACATCAAATTTTATGATGATAGGAATTTGCCCTTAAAAATATACAGGCGCACGCCTATGAATCCCAGCAAGTGTATTCCTACTGGGCCTGTTTGGCTCCCTTAGGCATATTAATCTAAATTAATTTTAACCATTACGTAATATTCAGGTTAGGGTGGTGGTGTTTTCATAGGTTATAAGCTAATTCAAATAAGTTTAAAAACATTTCTTAAAAATCCTATCAAATGATGTCAGTCAAACAGTGTCCTTTGATACAAAAAATCTAGGTACGCAAGAGACATACATATCTAACCTTATACCCAAGATTCTTAACTGATTGAAACGATTAAACACTTATAGTCTAACATAGTCCTTGGCAGAAACCAATGAGAAAAACTAGCCATGATAGGAAAAATCTCCAGTATTTCTGCATTTTATTTTAGTATTGATTTTTCAAGTAACATCCCTGCAATTATTAAATATTAGTATACATACAAAATTATATTACATTACATTTAAAATAAAGAGAACTGTTAATAAATACATATACAGGGTGTAACGTAAAGGTTGGGAATAAATTAATTGGTGGATTCTTTAGTTTAAAAAATAAATTTTTGTCATATGAAGTTATGCTCTACGGGTTTTCTTTTCCAAGCTATAGGGCGCTAAAAAATATTAAAAAAATTAGTTTTTCTGCAATAACTTTCGAACATTAGAAGATAATGGAATGAAATTTTATCAATAGTTTAATTTGATGATCCCCTAGTAACAGGAAAAAGATTGGCTTTGTAAGATACTCAGTGGCGTTCGTACGGATTATACCGTAAAGTTTTTCGAAGAAAATTGTGGTAAGCCACTGGTGAAAACATTTTTTTAATATTTATTTAATGATCCACTTTTTATTTTAAACAAAATTACCCTCTTGAGTTTTATTCCTAACTCTTGTCACTTTTCCGTAAATAAACGTTTTGTAAATACCATTTTTTCCCACAGCTATTCTCATCATTTATTCATTTCCAGAATTACCAGATATGCATTTTATTTACGGCCTTGCCAACGGGAATACTGTGTCGTGTGTTAGCTGTGTGTCTCTATGTTGCTCGGCGCATTCCAAATAGGAAGACTTTTTCGAGAATTCATGCGCGCTTACGTGAAATCAGCTCGTTAAAGCCTTGCACCTCCGGCGGAAGATCTCGAAATGTAAGGACAGTACATCTTGAGGAACGGATCCTTCAGATGGTAGAGGCGAATCCTAAATCAAATACTAGAAGAATTGGAAGAATGGAGAGAGTAAGTCATATGACTGTCCAACGAATCCTGCATGATAATATGTTATACTCATACCGTCTGCAAAGAGAGATTATGCACCACGTCTTAGATTTTGTACCTGGTTTTTAAATAAGTGCAATCAGAACTTGTTATTCCACTCATCCATTTTATTTACCGACGAAGCTGGATTTGCAAGGGATGGTATAATTAATTTCCACAATAGTCATATGTGGGCTGATGAAAATCCGCATGGAATAATACAATCCCGGCGCCAGCAACGATTTTCAATTAATATTTGGGCCGGAATAATTGGCGATTTTTTTATTGGTCCCATAATACTACCAAACAGACTAGGCGGCTTATCGTATATGGATTTTCTTCAAAACAGATTACAACCTTTATTAAAAGAAGTTCCAATAGAAACACGCCAGAACATGTGGTTTATGCACGATGGCGTCCCAGCTCACTTTAGGCGAGAAGTTAGAGAATACATCAATGAAACGTTCCCCAATAAATGGATAGGTCGTGGAGGGCCAAGAGTGTGGCCTGCTCGTTCTCCCGAACTTAATCCATTAAACTATTATGTGTGGGGGCACTAAAAAAACATAGTTTATTCCGTTCCCATTTCTGATGTACAGATTTTTCGTCAGAGTTGAAATGGGCTGTCAGCAAATTCGAGATAGGTATGCCTGGTATTTTTGGACGAGTAAGAGAATCCATGTGAAAACGCATTGAAAAATGTATTGAAGTTGGGGGACAAAATTTCCAGCACCTTGTAATCTTGTTTGTTGTTTATTACTTCTTATTACCTACTCAATAAATTCTTTAAATTCCTGTCACTAGTGTTTTTTCTATTATTATTAAAATAATGTGATATTCTAATATCATTTTCATACAAATAAGTCTTTTTTTAATACCTATTTGACCATTTTCGGTGACTGAGTCAAAGCATACATCATAATGTTTTTGTTATTTTCATTTTCCTATGGAAAAAATGGTATTTACAAAAGTTTTATTTACGGAAAAAAGCCAATCTTTTTCTTGTTACTAGGGAATTATCAAATTAAGCTATGGATAAAATTTCATTCCATTATCTTCTAATGTTCGAAAGTTATTGGAAAAAAACTACATTTTTTGAAATTTTTAGCGCACTGTAGCTTGGAAAAGAAAACCCGTAGAGCATAACTTCCTATGACAAAAATTTATTTTTTAAACTAAAGAATCCACCGTTTAATTTATTCCCAACCTTTACGTTACACCCTGTATACATATTTTTAAAAAAATATCATTTACTTGTAACCATGGTAAAAATGCATCGATACCAGTTATTTTAATGACTAATTTCTGGCCAAATTCGATAGATACCCCGTATATTTCCGATCTTTTATACTTACCGTAATTGATTTAAAATGTCTATACAATCAGGTAGTTCTGCGTTAAACAATAGTTCCTTGGCTTTTATTGATATTACAATTAAAACATAATTTAAACGATTTTGTCTTATGAGAGCGTTGTTAAAAGTTAATCATGCGCCCAAGTTTATTTTATTTTCGGAAAAGTACTCATCAGAGAAATAAAAACACCTAATCGTTCACAAAATTAGTTATAAACATATTTTTGTTTTGTACATATAGCATACCTTTGGAATCAGCAAAAAATAATTGTAAATAAATTTTACATTTATTCTCTAATTAATAGGTAATAATATTAATTGCTAAAATAATATTAATTTGTTTATTGTTTACTTTTCTTTAACATGTCTACATATCTCACTATAAAAAAAAAACGTTTATCGACGTTATAAAATTCACATCTTTGTGTATTACCTTTCATGTGCTCTAAGTGAAATTTCAAATAATTGTTTACATTAACTCTGAAATAATCATTACATTTTAAAGAACTTAACGTGATATTATAATAAAATTTAATTTTAGCTTTACTAGACGTAAGCGAAAGACGAAGCTTATTTATTTTTTAGGAATCAGACAAATATACTCAAATATAATATGTAAATAATCGAGATCGAAAACATTATTAATAAACAGCAAACAAATATGTTGCGTCTTAGATGGAGCAAGATACTTTTTTAGTCCGTTTTTCATAATTTTCGAATGTGCAGTATTTCGTTGCTAGCGATCAAGTACATACATAGTAAATCAAACAAGCAATATTAGGCCAGGAAAAAGAGCTGGAAAATGACCATTTCGCGACTTTTTGTTTCGGCAAGCTGAATTTATCACTATAGATGCTAAATATTATGTTCAATAACATATTAGTTTCCACAGTCATAAGAATGGGGGGAAGATTGTTTAAAGGCTGGTTAATTGTATAATTTTTACGTAAACTCACGTTTTTCGCTTATAACTTTTTTCCGTTCATTTCCACGAGAAAACAGTATAGTACTTTTTTTTTCGTCTTCAAAAGACCTACAAAACTAGCCCACGAGCGTAAAAAAAAATTGATTAGATCAAAAGTTATAAACAGAAGAAATTTATTTATGACTTTTGAATTAAACATTTATAAACCGCGTTATTATTACCAGACCGTTTTGGCATCGCATCCTCTCATTCCTTATCACTATCTAATAACTCACACAAAATATGGAATCGGTAAGTTGAATAGTTTACAAGTTATGGCCTTAAATTAACTAATTATTAGTCTGGACGATCCCGAGCATCTTCCACAATCGCACTGATTTTTTTCATGGTAGATTTCATAATATATTGAAATCTGTAATTTTTTTTTAATTTCAAATTTGCAACCTGGAATTTTTTAGCCCTAGTTGTAAAATGAAATATACGACGCACGCGCGTGATATAGTTATACTCGTATATTCGGGAAGCTTACGAAAAGAGCTATAAGTTAAAAAAAATCGTCAAGATTCCTTGAAAAACAACAGAGTTACGGACTGTCAAAGTTGACGGCCTATTGTTAAACAAATTAAGTTGGTAGCGGTAAAAAAAATACTGTCATAACCGGCAACCTGAGTACTTTCTCAGATAAAAATATTTTATTTGTGGAAGTATATTAAGTGCATAAGAAATATTGTCAAAAGTCAGTGGGTCGCTTGATTTTCGGCGAGCCGTGGCACGGCGGAAGGGTAGAGAGAAGCAAATGACAGCGAGTCTGAAGAAAATGACGATAATATTCATAGTTGTGCCGTTAAAAAAGCGAAATTCGCTTGAAAATAATATATTTGACAGTCTGTAACTCCATTGACGATTTTTTTAACATAAAACTCTTTTCATAAGCTTTCCGAATATGTAATAATATAAACTATATCACGCGCGTGCGTTGTATATTTCACTTTTCAACTAAGGCTAAAAAATAAAAAACTTTCCAGGTTACAAATTTGAAATTTAAAACAAAAAAATGATAGATTTCAATGTATTATTATGAAATCTACCACGAAAAAAATCAGTGCGATTGTGGAAGATGCTTGGGATCGTCCAGACTAATAATTAGTTAATTTGTTTATAAGGCCATAACTTGTAAACTATTCAAATTACCGATTTCGTGTGAGTTATTAGACAGTGATATGGAATGAGAGGATGCGATGCCAATACCTTTATTTCAGAAGTCATAAATAAGCTTCTTCTGTTTATAACTTTTGATCTAATCAACATTTTTTGACACTCGAGGGCTAGTTTTCTAGGTCTTTTGAAGACGAAAAAAATGTATTTTACTGTTTTCTCGTAGAAATGAACGGAAAAAGTTATAAGCGAAAAACGTGAATTTATGTAAAAATTATACAATTATCCACCCTGTAAACAATCTTCCCCCTATTTTTATGTCTGTGGAAACTAATATGTTATTGTACATAATATTTAGCATCTATAGTGATAAATTCAGCTTGCCGAAACAAAAAGTCGCGTCCAACTTTATATATCCAGGCCTAATATTTACAAATGGAAATACTTATCCATATCGACTACTTGGTGAAATACGAATACTTACCTTGTTGAAGTAATTAATTTTTGCAAAACTTTTGCCAGTTTTGAAATATGTATTATCCTTCCTAACTATTATTTTAGCAATGTTTTAGCTGCGATCTAATGAAAATAGCAAATTCTACCAGTCCCTCGAAAGCTATCCAAGGGTCAATCAAATGGCCTTCTCTACGTGTTTTCCCAGTTCTCTTAAAAAATGTTTTTCCCTTACTTATTGACGCAAGTGTCAATTTATGAAACGACATGAAAACTCGACGACCACAAGAACAAACATGCTTTGTTTGCTAAATAATTCAAATATCCGCTTTGAATAGCGTATGAAATGTAACGGATTTTAAGAGAATAACTTTTTCCAAGAGGTCTAGTTACTCAACGACGGATTTATTAGATCCTGGTAAATCCATACGTAATAATATCTTTTGAACATGTTTTGGAAAACAAATAAAAATGGAAGTTTTATAATTAGTGGCTACATGAAACGAAAATGCTTAAATTATGCAATAATATATTCTGTTGCTAGTATCCATCAAAAGTAAAAGTGTTACATATGTCCATACTAAATCAAATACAAATAAAAATAGAAAAAGATGGTATCTACGAAAATATTATTCATATTGGATACTAATCAGTCAAATCTAGAATTGGCGCACTTATGTATAGGGTGGTTATATGAAACATTACTAAACTAATATTTATTTATAAACTTCTATTTACAATTTTTAGCAAATGCAGAAGAAAGCTTGTACAACATTATTTTTCTCATTTTTCTCCCAGAACCTTGTTGGAATCCACTCTGTATAATTACAAGTACATTTCTAATTAGCAAGTTATTTATCTTTCATCTCGTATAGCTTATAACACCAGTGATCTCATAACTACGTACGGTTGTTCTAATTATATAGGAAACTAAATGGTAATAGGCATTACTTAAAGAACGGCACATGCTTTTAATAAAACATATCTAATTTTACGTACCAGAAACTAGTTTCATTGCAAATATTTTAAATATTTACATATGTATATTTCCCCTACAAAGTGGCTTTCAAAATCGTAAAATAAATTACCATGCCAATTTACTATTGATGTAACATTAATAAAATCGATATTTTAAATACTAACAGTACATAAGTACCTAAATAGTTTTATTTTAACATTTCTAGTTTAGGAAACAGATATTATTTCTTTTGAATATAATCTAATATAAAAATAATATTTACAGGCAACCAGGTATACAATAATGGTGTTTAGTTGGTGTGCGAAACAAATTTTGAGGAGTTCTAGCACATACCTAAAGAATATAGGTATGTGAGTTCTGGTCAAATATTCCTAAAACTACCGCCAAATTTTAAAACTAAGATGACGTCGTTGGTGTTGTGTATTGTGTTGTAAATGTTGGATATTTTTTAATAAAATGGCGGAAATTCTGCTGAATAAAATAATAAATAAGGAAATCAAAGTAGAGTTTTTTATAAAGTGGCTATTGGACACGAACTCACAGGTATACTATACATTTCAAGGTAACTCGGTGCAACCTAACCTTATTTTTATTTTTAGGAACAATATTTTAGCGATTCCAAAAACTACAAATGTTCCCGAACGGATTTCTTGACTTATTTCCTCAACTTTGTTCACGAAGAAATCCCTTGGTGAGTGTACCTTGTTAATTAACGTACATTATCTTCAGTAATCGCTGTTTTCAGTTTGACCAAAAATGGGGAAAGCCCCCAAAAACCAAACACTACTAGACGCATTGAGCTACAGGACGACAAAACACCCACTAGAAGGAGATCTAGTCTGTTATTGAAAGAGGATAAATATGACATAAATAAATCTGCTAGTTACCCGCTTGCTTTACACAAATCTTCTGACGGAAGCAACAAATTTTTTGAAAACAACCAAACGACCAGTCCACAAGTGTGTCGTAGCAATAGCACGCCTAAATTAATGAAGGTACAGTCAGGCAGCACTCTGCATAGTGTACACATCAGCCCTATTTCACCGCTGTATAGAAATCAAACTAATTTTTGGACACCAAAATCCGAGAGGCAAAGTTTTACGAATAGATCCGTGGAAAAAGCTACTTCGTTATGCCTAGGTGATTTTATCGTTAACAGAAAAAGTTTGGTGAAGAAAAAAGGATACAAAAACCTTTCATCGTGTGAATTCAGTGACGAATGTAGTAAGAGAATCAAACCGACCAACTTGAACCAAGTCAAATTGAATGGTAATTTTAGGCAGAACGATAACAGTTTTAACAATTTTCAGAACACTCAGGAGGTGTCCGTGGATAGTTTGAACGATAGTAGGAATTTTTTAGCGGAAGAGCGATTGAAAATACTGACTAGAAGAGATTCAGTAAATAATTTAACAAGTACATCCAAAAAAATTTCTAGCCTGATAAATTTTAAAGAAGAAATTGAACCTGATGCTGATTTGGTAACGAATAAGGAAGAATTAAATTGTCTTGTAGAAATTTATGTTAACATTTTGAAGAACGGCCTTATTTTAAACATAACCAGTGAAATATATTTTTTAATTTCATTACTTCTCGCTAAACATTTTGACGAAAGTCGGGAAAGTACGAATTCCAGTGATGTTATGCCTGCAGGTATAGATTTCTTAAACGACGAAGATAGATGCGAATTACAGAGCGTTCTAAGTCGTGTAAGACACATTACTTCTGCGGATTTGTTCGAGACTGTACACAACACTGTGTACTTTGCAGCGAGATGTTTAGAGACGCAACTCGATGTGTTGAAGTACTACAATAAATCGACGTTGAATCTCCTCTGTCGCAATAAAAGATTGCAAGCTTTTTCAAAGTCATTCGCTGAGAAACTCGGGAAGATTTCGCAGAAGAAATCGGAATGTGTCCTCGAGTTCCCTGATAGCAACGTGCAGACCAACGTTTGCTTTAATTTGGATACAGACAATAGAGACAACTTCCCTAATGATTCCGCTTTCCACACGTTTCGGAAACAAAGGGATTTGTTCTACGAGATCTTGAGGATTTGGGAAAACCAACACTTGGTGGCCAATTGGGATTTTTCCGGGAGCTTAGGAGGGAGAATCAAAAGTTTATTTAGCCTGCAGAATGAACCAATGACGTTCGTTCACTTTACCAGGTTGTTTAAGGCACAATTATTGGGTACGTGTGGCAGGTTTGAAAAGGTAAGTTTGTCATACATAATTTTGCCTTCTTATTAATAAAGAAAATGTTGTCATCGTTTCAAGGAGGAGGGCTTGTCGGATATTCCATTTCTGTCCTCTATACCCAACGTCGATGCCGACAAGCTAAACAGATTAAATTGTCGTTTGGTGACTAAACAGTCCTCTAGCGGTATCAATTCTGTACCGCTCTTCACGGGGCATCAAGAGTTCTATAAAGATTTCATAGTCATAGCTGCCAATTATTTGTTTAATAAACATCTGTGCGATGCACTTATTGCAGAAATTGTCGATCTAAATGACACCAAGTTTTCTTGTACTGACTTGGAAGAAATAGACGGTTCCGTTGATTCAACAACTAGAAAGTCTTACATGGCTTGTCTGAAGTCGTTGAGGATTTTAGCAAAGTTTTTGGGCTTCGTAGAATCGTTACCATATAAAACGGACTGCAGTAGCTTTTCGGAAAAGGTCCTGAATTTTCAAATAAGCTTACGTAAAGAGGTGATTAGGTTACGATTAAAAAAAAATGACGAGATCTCCATTTTAAAAATGTTTCAGGTTACCCCAACGTTTGATGTTAAAATACTGCTAGAGAATTCCATAAAACAGAACTGCATCACACTTACCGTACCGTGGCTTACGAAATATTTATCGATGTTAGATTACGTCACTCTACGATTGCCCTACTATATTTCCGTCTACAAAATTCTGTTCGACCTGCACAAAAACTGCTATAAAGTATTAGGGACCAAAAATTATAACGCCCCACTCATAAAGTTCTGTTTAGGCTGGTTGTTTGAGTTGCCGCATTTCCCGGACTCCGAATACTTTAATTTCTGCACCGAGGAGCTCGAAGCTGGTATTTCCTCTCCAGGAACACCAAAAACGAATTCTAAAACAGTCAAGGAGCGAAAGTTAGACCATTTGGACATAATAGACCAGAACGTCCTGTACATTTGTTGCCCTTTTCTGGAAGAAATAAAAAAATTGCTTTCGAGCAATGCTCTAAAGGGTTCCGTTACCGTTAAACACATCACACCTGTCACTGCGGTGCAGTCGTCAACTAAAATAGCGAATAAAAGACTTGAGGTGAGTGTAAAAATCCAACCATGAACAAAATTAAATTTTCTCGCTTTCCAGCAACAATTAGAAGAGGCTTTCTTCAACGGGCAGCCGCTTTCGCTAAGGAAGACGGTAGAATTCGTTAGTGAACGTGTTGCTTCAGCTTGCGTTAAACATATCTGTAGCACGATTGTTCCATCCTTCAAAAAAACGGCTGTAGAAAACGTGAGAAACTTTCTCACTTCGTGGACCCAGCAGCACAACCTCAACTCCCCCACGAGGGAAAAATCGCTAAAGGTAGATCGTTTTTTATTGATTCTCAGAAATTTTTATAATTTTCCTGTTTCAGGCAGCGTTGAAATCAAAGGTTAACCAAATGACGCACTCTAGCCTACAAACGCTTAAAGAAAACTGCGATGCGGAAGTGTCAACCATAACAAGCGAACGAATACCGACGTGCATCGCTAACCTCCTGTCTGTTGATGTCCTGCCCCAGACGAGGAACGTTTGTGTTTCCATAGCCACTAGAATGTGTGCAGAAAGGGTGCAACAGTGGATAAATTCTCACGTTACCTCGGCGGTGTTCATGAAAGACTTTAACAGTGAGATGCAGAAGGTTTTGAGTCCGGAAAGTCGGAGATCCGCCAAGGAAAAGCCTGTGTTCCAGCTGCCCTCTGGTGGTACCATCGGAAATCACAATGAGAACGCAACCAGCGCCTTCCACTTGTTAGAGAAGGTCAAGGTAAAATATGTTTTATGTTAATTGAGTAAGATTTATTGTCAATGGAAATTTTTAGATTTTTTCGACGTACATTTTGGAGAATTTGGAAGAAGTAAGCAATGAAGCGGTGGCGGATATTTTGGACGAAGCATACGTTACGCTGACGGAACGTAGCGACGTGAACGAGTGCATTACTTTGAGCACCTGTGCGTTGCTGGTTGATGTTTCTTTGTTACTGAGTGAGTAGCTTTGCTTTTGTTCATAATTTTGTCACAATTTTGCAACCATGCTTTTACTATGTTGTAAAGGGGTAATAATCCGGGCGAATTAGACCAAACACATGCCTGTTTAAAAAATCAGGCCTACCTCGAATTTTATGGGCTTAAAATTAAGTAAAAAACAAATACCCGCAATCTGGACCCCAATTTCAAAATGGCAGCCTACTGCAAAATTATAGTCGAAAATGCGAGCGCGTATATCTTCTGCCCAAGTCAAGATGTCGTAATTCGGTAAAAAAAAATCGAAAGGTAATTACATTGTCTGGCATTTGCGTAAATTTCAGATTTTTAAGTTGCCAAATAAAAAATTTATTAACAAAAAACCAAAAAAAAAACAGTAACTAGGGTCGTTATCTCAACGGTGTTTTAATATACAGTACACGCCTAAAGTATGGAATAAATTCAGTAAACACAAAACAAATTTTTTTTAGGAAGAATCCTCGAACAGGTCGATTTTTAATTTAAAAAATACATATTTTAGCATAAAAGACAATTTTAAACCGTCATTTGTTTTCGAGTAATGACTTCATCGACATTTTTTTTAAATAGCAACCCTCTATTTTTTGTCTTGATTCTGAAAGATCATTTCATTGTCGATCCGACAGTATTAAAATGTTGCCATCTTACATAGGAAAGTTTTCCAGTAAATGACGATTGAATGTTAGAAAACGTAAATTTTATACATTAAAAAAATAACAATTCCTATGTCAAGCAAATACAATTCATTAAGTTTTCTACCTAAATTAAGTATTCGAATTGCCACCCACCGACTTCTTGACAATACGCAAGTGTGTGTAGAAATTCTTCTTGCACATTATGAATTATTTCTGGGGTAACTCTGTGTATTTCATCTATAATACAATTTTGGAGTTCTTCTAAATTATGTGGTCTGTTAACGTACACTTTGGACTTTAAGTAGCCCCATAAGAAATAGTCCAGGGATGTAAGATCTGGGGATCTCGCAGGCCATTCTATCGGTCCTCGTCTGCCGACCCACCTCCTAGGAAAACAATTGTCCAGAAAATCTCGAACAGGGCGCGCATATTGCGGAGGTGCACCGTCTTCCTGAAACCATCTGGTGTCATCAGGAATATCAGGATCATTATCGTTAAGAAAAATTACTGCAAGCGCTGGAACAAGGTCATTTTGTAAAAACTCTAAATATCTTTCTCCTGTAAGGGTTCCTTCAAAGAAGAAAAGCCCTACTATTCTGTTGTCAACTATTCCAGCCGACACATTTAATTTCTGTGGGTGTTGGGTATGTGTCTCTGCCATCCAATGAGGATTTTCCCGACTCCAATATCTGCAAGTTTGACGGTTCACTGTACCATTGAGACAAAACGGGGCCGGTAGTATTTGCCAGTGTAAATCTCTATTTACTTGACATAAATCCATCATAATTTCACAAAAGTGTAAGCGGTGGTCAGAATCGTCTTCATTGAGTTCCTGCACAAGTTGAATTTTGTAGGGATGATATTTTTGCTGCCTCAGGATACGTAGCACTGTGGTCTTACTAATTTAATTGTTTAATGCAACCAATCGTGAAGTATTATGATGATTATCTACCATACTTATCAAAATGTTCTGTTTATGATCTTCACTAACGCTTGGACGTACAGGTTTTGGAATATCTACAACATTGCCAGTTTCTCTAAATTTAGATTATATCTTATTGACTGTTGACTGGCTGATACGGCGATCTGGATGTTTTTCATTAAATAAATTGCAAACTTCCTGCTGCGTTCTAGTCTTATCCCCGCATCCGATAAGAATTAAAATTTCAATTCTTTGTGTGACAGTTAAATGTGCCATAAATTTAAATTCAACAATAATTTTTATATTGTTTACAATACTTAGAAAGTCGGTATGACAGTGACACTTTGTAAAGATTTACACCTACATGACCATAAAAATCTTCAGGCATTTCGGAAAACTAAATTTGATAACGTTTTTGCTTTATTTTAATTGATTTGGGTTTTCTAACATTCAATCGTCATTTACTCGAAAACTTTCCTATGTAAGATGGCAACATTTTAATACTGTTGGATCGACAATGAAACGATCTTTCAGAATCAAGAAAAAAAAATAGGGGGTTGCTATTTAAAAAAATTGTCGATGACGTCATTACTCGAAAACAAATGATGGTTGGAAATCACCTTTTATGTTAAAATATGTATTTTTTAAATTAAAAATCGACCTGATCGAGGATTTTTCCCAAAAAAAAATTGTTTCGTTTTTACTGAATTTATTCCACACTTTGGGCGCGTACTGTATAGATTTCAAACCAATTACATCAAATAGTGCTTAAAAAAACATGAATTTTTTAAAAAAAGCGTCTCGATCCGACCAATAGGAGCCGAGATAATTTTTTTTTCTTTAAACAGTATTTTGGCTGTTCTATTTAATATCTTATAATAAACTTGGTCTCGTTGTAAAGTAGAAGACTTCCTTTATACGCTGAATTTTTTTGAATGAATTCGACCAAGAAGTGACCAAACAAACGTTCGTTAAAGACAGCGTGATCCGCTGAGCGGTAGCCAGGAGAGGGGAGCGTTGTGACATCATAGTGCCCTGCTCGGCTTCTCAAAATTCTTACTTAACAAATGGATTGTGACACTAAGAATGCAGCTACCGAGATGCTTTTTTTAAATCAAAAGTCTGTGAAAGACGTCGCCAGATCCCAAAAAATACATTTTTATTGACTTTTTACGTTTTATTTTGCAATTTCATTGTGCTTTCGATATTTTGAAAAGTAAGGTCTATATATTTAAAAACAAAAGTCAATTATTTCTTTGAAAAAAATGATGAAAGAATGAAAATTTACCGTGCTCAGAAGAGGTCGATGTATAAAATATCGCCTTAAAATTACAGTTATTGCGTAAATTGTGTCTAGAATATTATTGAATCTTACATTATCAACATTAAATATCAAGTATTGCATTTTATAATATTTAAAAAAACTGTTACATTCAATTCTACCATATTTGATTTAACGGATTGTATTGCTAGGAAAAGTTGTCTTTTTTTAATTTTTATAAGAATATTAAAAGTAAAATAAATATTTAATAATAATATATTTTAGACTTCGATGAATTTTGCCATTTTGCCACATTCAAGTCACGTGCTCTACAATGTAAACCATTAACTTGAAAAATTCATCGATGTGTAAAATATATTATACATTAAATATTTATTTTACTTTTAATATTCTTATAAAAATTAAAAACTTTCTCTAGCAATACAAACAATTAAATAAAACATGGCAGAATTGAATGTAAAAGTTCTTTTAAATACTATAAAATGCAATACTTATATGTAATGTTGATATTGTAATATTCAATAATATTCTAGACACAATTTACGCAATAAGTATAACAGTTAATTTTCTCTTTTGAGCACGGTAAATTTTCATTCTTTCATCATTTTTTTCAAAGAAATAATTGCCTATTATTTTTAAATACGTAAAAAGACCTCCTTACTTTTCAAAATATCAAAAGCACAATGAAATTACATAAGAAAACGTTAATAAAAATGTATTTTTCGGGATCTGGTGATGACTTTTACAGACTTTTGCTTACACCATTCCAAAGAGTGGACAAAATAATTTGATTATAAAAAAAGCATCCCGGTAGCTGCTTTCTAATTGCCACAATCCATTTGTTAAGTAAGAATTTTGAGAAGTCGAGCGCTCCCCTCTCCTGGCTACCGCTCAGCCGCGCGGATCACGCTGTCTTCAACGAACATTCAAAAAAAAATAAAGCTTATAAAGGAAGTCTTCTACTTTACAACGAGACCAAGTTTATTATAAGATATTAAATAGAACAGCCAAATACCGTTTAAAGCAAAAAAATATTATCTCAGCTCCTATTGGTCGGATCGAGACGCTTTTTTCTTAATTCATGTTTAAGCACTATTTGATGCAATTGGTTTGAAATATGTATATTAAAAAATTGTCGAGATAAAAACCCTAGTTACCGTTTTTTTTTTGGTTTTTGTTAATAACTTTTTTATTTTGCAACTTAAAAATCTGAAATTTACACAGACGCGAGATAATGTAATTACCTTTCCATCCTTTTTTACCAAATTTCTATACCTTGACTTGGGCAGAAGATATATTCGTTCGCATTTTAGACTTTATAATTTTGCAATAGGCCGCCATTTTGAAATTGGGGGTCCGGATAGCGGGTAATTGTTGAGCACCCCAACAGTTATCTTTTCCTGTAGTTTCATCAAATTTCAATAAAATTCGTTATTTTTATTTAATGCTGAAAGTTTTGCACATTTTTTTTTCACCGCTAATTTTGCAATGTAAAGAAAAATTTGCGAGCTTTTGCAAAAGCCTATCCTTGTAGCAAATTTCCTCAGGAACAAAATCGATAAACATACCTCATGTCGATTAGAGGCTTATTTTCGGAGATATAAGCGAAAAACTGAAAAAAGAGCATTTTTTTTTCTTTTGTTATAAACAATATGACGCTCGACTTCCACAAATGCACAAATTTAGGCTTTTATTCTGTGTGTCTTTTACTTAATTTTAATCCCATAAAATTCGAGGTAGGCCCGATTTTTGAAAAAAAAACTAATTCGCCCGGATTATAACGCCACTGGTTGGAAAAAGTTGTGAATGAAGTATGACTAAGTAAGGACGTGTGCGTGGATTACACTAAAAACTTTTTTTAGTAACACATAAGCCAGATGTGATGGTAAGGGAGGAATTGTTAAAAAAGTTTGTAAGAGTATGGAAGTGCTATAATGCAAAAGCGGGGGAGTTGTTTAAAAATTTGTTATGTCCGAGGAATGTTATGCTGCTAGCGCAATCGTGTAATAACGTTAAAGTTTGGGAGACTTTTGCCAGTTTCGCTGCCTTTCTGTTAAAAGAGGATATTTTAAAGCCTGAGGAATTCGAGTTGCAGTGCACAGAGTTTTTTAGGAAGGAGTGGGATCAGGTATGGGGTAGGATTTTTTTACTTGCGGTTGTAATTTTTTTGTTTTGTAGAGAACTCTCGGTAATGTCACAGCTTTCCTTCAAAAGTTCTTGGACTGTTACAGGCAAAGTGGGGGAAACACGGACAAATTCACTTTGCTTTTAGAATTCCTATCAGATTTTTGTACAGATTTGTGTTAAGGTTTTATTTGCTGTTTTAGTTTTTGACTTTTTTTATTTATTCGTCAATAAAATATTTTTTATATACTTCTTATGTCTTTATTGTCCGTAAACCCTTACAAAAATAAATATCTAGAGAATACTGCTTCACTAATAAACATATGGATAATACCAGACATTTATTGTCCTTGTCAGTGCAATCCTAGGATTCCTAATAATTGTCAACACCTTTGGGTGTTTCTGGAAAGAGTAAGTACAAGACTGTAGTAATCGTATACAATTTCACTATTATTTGCTATTTTTTTTTAATTGTTGTATTTTTCTACTCTGCACACTGAAAAAAAAATCACACAAATCCAAAAAACAAAGAAAAATTACTCCATTGTCCTCCTCCTCTTATTTATATTTGGCATCCTTCTGGTTCATCAGTCCTATCTACGCAGTCGAATTTCCCATCACAAAACTTTTCCTTTAGGACACATTGTCCGCTAGCGCAAGGAATCTCTTCGTTTTTGCAGGAGACACCTAAAAATGATGTAATATTTGACTTGAGGTCTAAAGGTTTTTAAAGTGTGGTGCCGAAGCGAAATGAAAAATAGGAAATGTTAGAAGCAAAAAATTTCCAACAAACGTGGGTCCAAAAAGCTTAGCATAAAAGTTACAAAATGATTAATATGTTTTGTATTAACTCCAAAATGACTGATATATACCTGCAAAATATTAAGTATGTCTGGAAGAATGTCTTAAAAAACAATAAATGAAGGATTATATGAGAAAAAGTGTTTTTGAAGGCACTTTTTTGTCACTGCAATATTTTTACTTAGCGTTTTTAGGACGCATGTTCATAGGATGCCTTTTACTCAAAATTACATTTTCTACGCCTGTTTCAGTTTGGCATCATATTTAAGGAACACCTTGCATACGGGGGTCACTTTCAGTGGTGGTCAGTTCTTTTAGTGGTAATAGTATGTGTTCCTCAGAATACTAATCTCAGACTAATTTTTTACTGCTCTTAAAAACTTGTCTACACAGTCACTGAGCGGCTCCCAAACTTGGTTCGTATCTTATGCTTGTAAGTGATTACCTGTTACTATTTTAAACCAAATGTGTGGAACTAACAAAGTGGCATTAACCAATTACATTTCTTGATGAAAAATATTTGTTAGTGTCTTAAGCACTGTGTTTAGTTTGTGAATCTCAGTGTCAATGGCCTCTGATATTGACCTTGTTTAGGTGAACTGTATATCAATCCACCTGATGTGATATGACAATAGGGCGCTAGGCGTCCAAATGGTAAATGTCAATTCGCCGAAAGTAGACTGGTTGAATATATCACCGCTTCATTTTATTACATTCAAATTAGAATCATTCATTCAGTTTCAATTTTATTTTCAGTTTATCGGTTTATGAGAAGGTGTTTGTAGGTTATTTCGCGACTTAGAGTAAAATTTGAACTGGAAAGTATCTTACGTAGTGTAGGTGGTAAAATGTGGTGAAAAATATTTAAAAAAATATATGATATTCACTACACTATTTGAGAAAACAAAATTATGAGAATCACATTTTCAATGTAGGTCCCATCAAAATTCACGCACCGTTAAAAATAGGCCCTTTTTCAAAGAGCTAGAAGTGATTTTTTTAATTGTTATTAACAAGAGTTTGACCTTCATTTGAACCAGGAAGAAATTTAAAAATAATTTAACTGTTAAATACAGGGTGTTAGAAATTAATAAGTTAATTTTAACAGACGATAGAATACATTAAAATAATTTAAAAAAATGACGGGTCCTAAACTCAACCATTTCCGAGAAAAAATGTATCAAAGTCTTTAACTTGATGTACAAAAGTTCGATTAATTAAGGAATAACACATGCACATAACTGCTTGTATAGAATATATCATTCAATTCTAAAAAATAATTAGCGTTGTAATAAATTCGATAAAATTCATATCAAGCAATGCGACAACGGCGCGGCGGATAACACTAGGTACTAAGCTGTCCAGCAATACGCAATTCAGTTGGTATCTGGAATTGGACCGTGTATGAGTGTTTTTTGGGTACCACTATTTCCTTTTCTCGAGGTGTGTCCAGCGAGTGCGCGAAAATTGGATTCGAAGGTATCGTGCGTGCATCGAAAATGGCGGTGGACATTTTGAGCATATGTTGTGGTTTGTTTTGTACTTGTACGTTTACTGAATTGTGCTTTTTGGTAAGTACCTAAATTATTTTTAATAGGTACGTAGGATTATTTGGACGACGTGAATCTTTGGGTACTTCCTGTTTTAAGAGATTCATAATTACTGAAATTCGAGTTAAAATTTAAGTACAACACTATCTTTGTACTACAAAATCGATACATTTTAATTTATTTAAAAACTGGAAAACAATTGTCCTGAAATTTACTAAATGTTTCACAATAATAGTTGTTTACATTTTTTCCGTAGGATAAGTTGACAAGTTGTCATTTCGTTACGGATAAAAATAATGAGCCGAAATTGTAGGCTCATAAAGAACTCGATGAAACCTTTAAAAAGAGGTATGTCACGACCCCTATCCCCTATTCAAATTTGGTGGGTTGTTCTCTCCCCATCTAGGGGGTTATAGCTACGGGGATGAAAAAAACTGAAAAATAGTTCCCCCTCAAATCAAAAGTCGACGTGTCCGAGCGTTTTCCCACATTTTTATTTTAAACAAAAAAAATCAGGGTGGAAAGTTTTCAAATAATAAGGCGAAATTGTAGGCTCATAAAGAACTCGATGAGACCTTTAAAAAGAGGTATGTCACGACCCCTATCCCTTATTCAAATTTGGGGGGGTTTTCTATCCCCATCTAGGGGGTTAAAGCTACGGGGATGAAAAAAACTGAAAAATAGTTCCTCCTCAAATCAAAAGTCGACGTGTCCGAGCGTTTTCTCACATTTTTATTTTAAACCAAAAAAACCGGGGTGGAAAGTTTTCATTGGCCCACCCTGTATACGAAAATATGTATAGTTAACCAGAGCTATTTTGTTGCAAATGATATTATAATATGTATGTATCATTAAAATAGCTTCTTCGGTAGTCCCAAATACATACGTTTTTCAGTGAAAATCACATCAAATGGGCTTATTCTGTAATATTTAATTTACAAGTTGCTTTTACATTTTCCATCAGCTTTTAACCTCCTAAATATATGGGGAAAAAATCAGATCAATAGTTTTAATATTAATTGTGATAATTTCTAATTCGTAAAATATTTTAAACGGTCCGTGTCGTTCGCAGGTGACGTCACACCACTCAACTGGTACGATCCAACAGCTCAATGCCCTATTCCCTGTTGTCGCAAGTAATTTAGTTTGTTCATTGTTTATTGGTACTTTTCCAACTGTGAAAAAAATCATCTCGTTCTTGCATCATAAGTAGATAAATCATAAACTGATTTTGTGCATATTAACTGCCTATGATCTATTATACTCTGAATATGAATTTAAAAAATATGCTAAATGAGCCCATCAGATCCCATTTTTAGAGGTGCGTTAATATTGACTTGAATTGCATTTTTATAATAAATAGTAAAATGTTTCATTTTTATACCTTTAGTACAGCCTGTTTCATCAGATTTGTCCCAGCAGTCGACCTTATGGTCGCACTTTTTCTTTTTTTCTAAACACGAAGTCAAGTTCCCGCAGTGAAAATGCGTTTCAAGGTCGCAAACTGGAAAACAGTTAATATACTGATGATTAATCTTAAAAAAAACGTTTTAATACCACATTTTTCCTCGTCAGAGCCATTGGAGCAATGCACCAGGCCGTCGCAACGTTTTTCTTTAGAGATGCACAGGTTCCCGCAGTTGAAGGTGCTATTCCGACACATCAGAGATTTCTTGATGGGAGAGCACTGGTATACCTTTCCCCTGGCGTCCAGGATTTGGCAGAAGTGTGTGTTTATCGGACAGAGACCGCCGCAACCCGTGGGGTCATTTTTGTCGGCGATTTTGGTGCATTTCGGGGCGTCAGTTTCATGAATTTTCAAGCAGACTTCTTGACTCAGGGCGCACGGGCCGCAGAGCGAGGTAGGCGTGGAAGGTTCCTAAAGTACACATATATTTTTTAGTTAAATATATATTTTTTCAAATTATCTACAAAGTAATTCATTTACTGGGAATCCATCTTCTTGCACATTTAATTTATGCATACACAGCAACGAATTATGGATTTGCCAAGTCAAGTATCAAGAAAATTATTTTTAATATCTTCATACTTTTAGTTACATACTGCTGGTTATATGTAATTCTAACAAACTGTGGTAGGTACTGAATTAAAAAGATAGTAGATAATTAGGATAATTTTAGAAGGTTTGGATAATAAATCTTATTTGCGATATTTCAAAAAACATTCCAAGTAACAGTTTACTTACATTTATATAACTATATATAGCAGTTTGTTCAGTTTGTATGGTACTAGTCGTAGTATATATTGTTGTCGTTTCAGCAGCCCCTATGGTTACTTGATTTTCATGCATTTTATTGATGTAAGTGTCGTTTACTTGTGGTGTGTTGGTAATAGGCTCCAAATGGACTATCTTTTGGTCAGATGCTTTGCTTTTGTTCTTGTCTGAAACGATAATAACAAAAAACAAATTTCGTAACGGTTTTTAATCGATTTTTGATCGTACAATTTTTTTTATGTATTATGCAATCAACTAGCTTAGTTTTTGTTTTTACACTAGGTATGTTCCAAATATCCTTATTCGCAGTAAGTTGCATCAAATTTTAAATACGCATTCACACATTTTGTTGTGGATTTTTAGCGGATGTCAATATGTAAACAAAATAAGAAGAAAACATTATAAAAAAAGAATGTTTATTTTCAAATTTTATATTGATAAAAATATTAACGAAATTTAGTTTAGCGAAAGAACGTTGAAGGTAAGGAAGTATTTGTTGCAGCTACAAACCCTACCTCTCTTTTTTCGATGGTGCTGATCATGAATATGATGATCACGACACTTCCCAAACCTTCAAAACGGTTCAAAACTACTCGAATCTGTCATCCGAAACAGCCCTATTTAAATGTGTTTAGGGCTTTATTCCTAGAGCAATTCAAAACAGTTTCCAACATCAACAGTCAGTCGCATGCGCATTCCGATATAATGCTTACGTAAGGTTCAAAATTTATTATTTCGAATAAAATGCAACTGTGTCTGACTTTTGGAAACTGTTTTTATGCATCAGGAACAAAGCTTATAGATTTGTTTGTCTCAGACTGTTTTCACACTATCAAATGTATTCGGTCACATACTTTCAGTCAGTCTAACAACTGTTTTTCATTGAGAATTTATACATGAATAAATTGACGAATTTTTTCATGAATTAATTCATCAATTTTTTCATAAGATTTACATTGTTTCAAAATTCATTCTTTGAAACAAAAATAGCTACTACCAACATTGCAATGCAAGTCATATAGTAAATAAAGACACATTGAAAATGAATACATTTGAGGTTAGTTATTTTTTTAATTAGATAATATGGAAAAGATTGTGATCGTAATTTGCCAATGCACGTATCACTCTTTATAAAAACATGCTGAAGTAAATATGTAAACAAATAACTTAACCTCAATGTTTTTGTTGGTACTTCTGAACTTCACGAAAAAATTCGCGAAAATTAGAACACGTTTCAATTTGTGAGAAAATTCATAAACAAATTCATGAAGTTATTTGACAACAAATTTGGTGAATTACACTTGCCCAACGTCTTTATGAAGTGACTTCATGATTTAATTCATGAAGAAATTCGCAATAAGGTCAAGTATCTCTGGTAATTTCAAATCAGTCTTCAACTGCTTCAGAAACAGACCTAATGCTAAATACAGCACTTCTGAAAAATGAAGAGAACACAACAACAATAAAACAATATGTACAGGGTGATTTACAACTTATCGAAAAAAATTTGGGAATAGATGCGGCATGAGAAATGGAGACAATATCGTAAAAAATTTTTTGTAAAATCCTTATAGTTTCCGAGAAAAAAAATATTGAAGTTGTAGTATTTTCAACTATTATATAGGTAGGTGGACAAATGCAGTCTCTAGCGTCATTCACAATACGCGTGGAGAGCCACGTGGCCTCAGGGACTCCGAATACTGAAATCCGATTTTACAATCGTAGTTGAGCTAATGTTTACAATAGTTTTTTTAGTAGTTAGTGTCAAAAATGGCTTGCGTGTATACCAATTTGGTATTGTGTTATTGTGAAGCAACACAACATTTGTGTTAGCTTGTAGAAAGTGAGTACGACGGACCCAAATGTGTTTAAAAGCAGTTCAATTTGCTGATATAAAATAGGTGCTATAAAATTCTTTCCTTACGAAATTTGTTCAAGTTTTTGTCCGTTTTAATGACACTTTGCCGCCATGCCGGTCGCATTTTGGACCAGTTTGCATTGCCGTGCAGAAGTGTATTTTAAAATCATTTTCGAACTGCCTTTTTTGATTTTTTCTTTACAAAATTGTATTTGTAAGAGTCCCCTGTGCATGCAATTTTTTTTTATTGGTTCTGAATCAGCCTGTATACATTGTAACAAATTAACCAATTAAAGTATCTATAGCTAAGGTGATAAGAGGACACGCCATTACAAACAACTCGCAACCACCTACCCTCCACCTAACCAAAAAAAATGTGTTGTGATTTACAGAAGTAACGGGGTGTAACTAACGACATGTACAGATAGTGCCAAATTTAGCATCAAATTCGTAATTCTTATACTAAAAAACATGAAGCTACCAATTTTCGAGTTGATACTGCTAAAAATTCCAAAATTATTGAGAAATTTCAAATTAATAGTCCAACTTTGAATACAGGGTATTATCAAATCTCGTAAACCAGTTTAGAGATTGCCCATCCTTAATGCATCACCCTGTATAAGCAGTATCAATGTCAAGTTGGAATCAATCTTCTATTCTAAAGTTTGTATGTCGATTGTGGACCCAATAGTCGCGTGCCGGTATATTAATACTATTAAGTCGTTTGATTCTAAACATGTGAACATTTTGGAAGCCCTGCGGCGTTTGCTACTGTAAACTGCATACTTACATATGGAGAAGAACACACCGAAGCAAACCGCCACAACAATGGAGCAGAACACCAAAATATACACCACGACCCTCAGCTTCTTCCTTTTCTTGTGCACCCCCTCGCCGTCGTTGATCCTCAACACCCACCTATGCCCGAAGACGTTCTTCTTGATGATCACGTTCCTGTTGAAGTTGTTCTGGCACACCTCTCTCGATATGGTCGAGATGGCTAGGTTGCTCTCGCGTTTACTGCGGTCGTAATAGTGTATCTTCGTGAGTTCGACATTGCAGGGTTGGAGGATCATGTTTTAGTGAGGGGTTGCCCCGTGTTGCGACTGACGGGGCCGGCTTACGATACAAACATTGTTTGAACGCGAGTCTGCCGCCAAGTGGTCCTCCGAACATGTGCTCCGGTGCCTCGAAACGACGCACCGGTCTGGCGATGTCCGAAAGCGAGGTGCGACAGAAAGGCGGCATATGCTACTCCATTGTCGGTGCTTTGATCTCTTTAGCCGTTTTTGGTGACCTTGGATGGAGAAGCGCCAGTTTTCATCCAAATAGTGAATGTTCTCAGAAATATCGAGGTCATTGGTAAATTTTACTAATGACGTGTTCAGCGCCTCAAAATACTACGAAAATGATATACTTGGATAAAATTAAGGAAAAAATCACTTTTGACGTTTCCAGTTTCATCCAAAAATTTCACTTTTCGTCAAAATTTGTCGTGAAGTCATGAATTTTGACTATAGGATGGTGTCCAGCGCATCGAATTCGCATTCCTTTGGAAACTATATGTGGCTCTCTTTGGTTTGTACTTTTTTTTGTGTGGCTGTGTAATCGTGATAAACCTAATTTAAAAATATTAAAATTATTAATTTGTATCACAATAAAACAAACGTAAGTCGTTTATAAATATGAAGGTATTCACTACAATCAAACATATTAAAGATAGCAAAATTATCACAAAAATTAAAGCTTAAAAAAAGATCCTAAATTAGGTGATTTTCATAAGGCTGTAACTTGATCATAGAACAATTAAAAAAAGCAAATTGAAGCTTGAACTTTCTAGTTTCAGGATCTGGAACTCAAAAACTTTTATCGTTGACCACCTTTAACAAATCATAAGAAATCCATCGGGAAAAAATTCAAAATCTTTGCTTCTGAAAATGAAATTTTTGGCAATCCCACCTTTCAGTTCTTTTAGTTTAATACTTCCTCTTTAATTTGAGCTGTTCTAGAGCTTTGTACGATGATTTGTCGCTAAATTATTATGGTTCAAAGCAAAAATGTCCTTTTTGGTTTTGATAATTATCCGGGACTGATAAATAATCGTATAGAAAATCTAAGCAGAGTTTTGAAAACTTCAAAATATCCTCAAAAAGATGTTCTTACCGTTTTTTGATAAGACAAATATTGCCATGCAAGAAACTTGATAAAAGGTAAATAATTACGTATTCAAGAATTTTTATCAAACTTGGGATAACTTTAGAAATAATGAATAGGCTAAGGATATTATCGTTTTTTATAACCTTAAAGTATCCCAAGTATCCCAAGATAACTTTTGTATTTTCTAATTCATTCTTTTAAATTGAAAATGTTTTTTATCGCAAAAATCTATTTTTTTCATTAAAAAATGTAAATATCGAAAAAAAAAATGAAAAAATGTAAATATTTACAGAATCGGCAATATTTCTTAGACGTTTTGAAAAGGAAAGGTCACTACTATATCCCAGACCAAGGTCCTTCATAGTACTATAATTCAGTTAGTTAATAAATTACCACCCCTTTGTAGTGTAACACATTGGAATATTGTTTTTTCTTTTGCAACAAAGAAAAATTATACAGAATTTCTTTAAATTGAAATGCAGTTTATTGTTCATATTCCAGTTGACAATACTATCTATAACTCTCTCTGTAGCGCCACACAATCCCTGTTAGAATTTTTCTATTTTATCTATTTTTATAGTTTTAATCATCAGTATAAAGTAAACATTTTGAAGGTTTGCAGCATACATGCAAACATTAGGGAGGTCGCTGATTAATAAAAAAAACAACAATGGTCCTAAGTTGGAGCCTCGAGACGTCCCGGAATTGACAAGATACTTGCCTGTAATATTTCCGTTGTCTCTAACAACACAATGCATATTCTGTAGTTAAGTTTTAAATAGATTTAAAGAGTTTTGATAAATACAGTGCGCTTGTAACTTTTTGAAAAGTAAGTCATGATTAACTTTATCAAAAGCTTTTATAAAATCCGTAGGTATATTGTAACATCCGTATCACCTAATTGATTTCTTCCTCGAATACATACTCTATATACAGGGTGTTTGGTAACTCGATGCATTCCTTTCAGGAGGTTATAGTACAAACGATTTGTGAATATATTTCTTTAATATACCATATTCCGAAAACGCTTAGTTTCAGATCTACAGGGTGTTAAAGTTTTAATAAAAAAATGCAAATTTATAAATATTACGTAATCCGCTCAGAATATTTTAATGAAATTTTACAGGCGTTGACAGTTTACAACAATACATGTTTTACGATAAAAATATTGTTTTCAGTTTCACCAGTGGCATGTGCACCGGCATGTTTCTAGTTATTGTTAAAGAAAAAAATGATACAGCACAGATTTTTCTTAAAATGAAAATTATTTTTGAATTCCTTGTTCAATTTGGAAGAGAAAAGGTATCTCGACTGTGTTTCTTATGACGCACCGTTTTCGAGTAAATAAAAATAAAATCGATTTATTGTATGGCGTAGTTCGGTTCCAATAATTTGAAAAATAGCAGAAATTATGCACTTAACTGCTTCACACTCAAACACTCAAAGTGACAGCTATTATTAATTTTGTCAAACAATAACAAAAACGAATGCACAGCCAACTTGCCAATTTCTGTTTAGATAGTGGATAGTGCATCTAAAAGGTGATAAAACTTTTTTGACTGCGAGGAATAATAATTTTTTGTAATAAAATTGGTACAAAAAAAACCGGGTGCATAATTCCTGTTATTTTTCAAATTATTGAAACCGCCGGATTACGCCATGCAATAAATCTATTTTATTTTTTTTACTCGAAAACGGTGGGTCATAAGAAAAACAGTCGAGATACCTTTTCTCTTCCAAATTGAACAAGGAATTGAAAAACAATTTTTATTTTATGAAAAATCAGTGGCGTATAATTTTTTTCTTTAAAAATATCCAAAGGCGTGCCTGTGCGCACGCCACTGGTGAAACTAAAAACAATATTTTTATCGTAAAACATGTATTGTTGTTAATTGTCAAAGTTTGTAAAATTTCATTAAAATATTCTGAGCGGTTTCCACAATATTATAAATTTGCATTTTTTTATTAACTTTATCGCCCTGTAGATCAGAAACTAAGCGTTTTCGGAACATGGTATATTAAGGAAATAAATCACAAATCACTTGTACTATAACCTCCTGCAAGGAATGCATCGACTTACCAAACACCCTGTATATTGTTGGTAAATAAAATAAGTATTTATTGATTTCTTTGCAATAACACCATGTTGCTGTTCTGAAATATTTTTTTCACGTGTTGATAAAGTTTGGAATAGATAATATGGCTCAAACAATTTAGCTGGGACACACATAATAGTTTTTTTACTACTTGGAGATCTTATGTAGTTTATTCGCTATTGGTTAGTAGCAATGTGTTATGTTATGAATAGACATCTGAAACTTTGTGGCAACTTTCAAATAAATTAACATTAGTAATCTATATTATGCTAATAAGCGGCAATACACGTTGTAGTAGCAGAAATAGGCTAAATTTATGATCAAGCCGTGCGCCGCTCTATGCTCAAGATATACAATGCTACTGACTGCCAAAAAACATGTACCATACACTCGACCAAGCAAAGTGTCAAACTCGCTCACACGCGCACAAACGTCGATGAAATGCAGTAAAAAATCGGGATTGTTCATCGACACGCCAGGCCAACAGGGCAGGCATTAGAGTGCCACTAGATACGTATCGAATAAATTGATCGATGCGAAGCTTCAGATTAGAGGCAGACATGTACATGTTATTGTACTATTAAGGATAGTAGAATTACTAAAGCGTGAAATAGTTGATGCTTCCCCACCATTAGTATAAATGGCATCTATTATGCGCCTGTGACTTCGGTAAATGTTGAACGATCATTTTCGTTTTTGAAATGGATATCGACCGATCGCCGGCGACGATTAAATGAGGAACACTTGGGGCAATATTTTCTACAATCGCTTTCCTTATGAGTTAGAAATTATTATTTTGTTAACTTTAGCTAGTACTTATTATTACGTACTATATTTATATGTACTTTCAGTGTGAAGCGTTTAGTGTAGAATAATAGACACTGTTCTTTTTGTTTCATACTATTATGCAAATACTTACATATACAGGGTATTTGTAAATAAGTGCGAAATATTTTAGGAAGTGGTTGCCGAAATTATTTTGTGAAAAAGTTATGAATCATAAGGAGTTGCAAATTTGATCTAGGATACTAGGAAATATAAAAATTTCATAATATAAAGGACTTTCGTGATTGTATTGATATAACATTTATTCAAAACTCATCGCAAGATAGTCACCAGTGGTTATATTATGATATTTAAAAATTTCAAAAACCTCAATCGTATTGGACCTTTCTAACATTTTATTTGTTGAAGGTATACTCAAATACAAAAGGGAAATTTCTTATGCGTAAATGTCAAAACTCTGCTTACATTGTTTTTAATTTTTTTCAACTGTCGTTGAACTACCAAATAATCATTGTTCAAGTTAATTTTCTCGATCAACGCAAGGTCATCAAAAAATAGATGTTTACATTCCATTACAGAGGACGTCATGATAAAAATAATAGTGGCCTGAGATATGATCCATGGGGAAGCCCAGATGTCGCTAAAAAGTAATTAGACTGAAGACCATTGGAAGTAACATATGCTGTCTTGCAAGTATGACTTGAATGATTTTAGAAGGGCTTCACTAAAACCAAATTAAGTTTTCTAATTAAAATGTTATAGTCAATGCGGTCCAAAGCCTTTGATGGGCGGATATATGTATACTACATCAGCTTGCTCATGTTCATCGATCATTGTACGTAAACAGGGTAAATAAAACATGATTTGCGAACAAACTGCATTCACTGCTGCATTGCAGTCTGTCGCAAGTCTCTGTACATCCCAGCTTTTATGCCACTCCTCGCTTTCGAACAATCTGCAGGGAGCCCTCCAAAGGTTAATTATAATACGAGATCAGGTAGGAATGGCGCGACTACTGTCAGTTGTTTGTTCAATTCAGCTGTCTTTCATGACTAACGCTATCTTTTATAATGTAACGACAATGTATCCCAGTCCCATAATAATATCGAGTCGATAATTCGAATAAAAAAAATGGTAGGTATTGATTGGGGTTTATTTGAAACTATATAGGTTTAATTGTAAATGTCAAGCAACTGGATTTGTTACTGTGCGTTCCAAAGTTAGGTATCTCATTCCATTTAAGGATATGCTTTATTTTTAGAAGATACAAAGCGAACAAACAGATTTGTGCAATGTAAAATTTTAATAAACTTGTATTAAACGAACCTGCCTATCAACTTAGCATAACCTAGCCGGTATCACACTGCTCTATATACCTACCGAAACCAAAACATATGCCGCTTGATCAATGATCATTCTATTCAGTATTTACTTCCGTCTGTTGTATTATATTTCCTGTTTGGCTGCCACATTCATCTTGGTACAGTTTGTATTACATGAGCAATCAATAAATCAAGCACAACCTCGCGAAATGCAGAAATAGCTTAGCTAAGAACAAACAACACAGTTTTAAATAGCAAAAATTTTAAAATTTATTTGAAATAAATTAAGTTGTGTAACGATTTGGTGTCGATGGTGGTGGATTGACTTTTTATTTTTGATAATCAGAAGTGGGATTTGTAAATAGGGTGTCCCAAAAGTAACGAAGGTTTTCAATTGTGCGCTATTTTCATTCCGATGAGTTGACAGTATTGTGAAGGGTCACATGTAGTTAAAGTGCAAGTACTTACGGAGAGTGTGTAGCTGAGATTGTGCGCAAATTACGTGGAATTTTCTGTTGAAGGAACGCCGCAAATGAATCAACTGTGAAAAGATTAATTTGAATAAATAGGCTCGGTTGAAGACAGTAAAAGAACAAGGCGGCCTCGTATTGGCTGTTCAGTCGAAAATATTGCTACGGTGAGTGACAGTATGGTGGAAATTCCCGTAGTCTCAGTGCGACGTCGGTTACTGCAATTAAAAGTTTCAGAAAGCGCAATCCAGCGGATTTTAACAAAAGATCTGCATCTGCATCCATTCAAGATTCTGCTAATGCAGGAATTGAAACCAGACGACCATTTAATGCGCCGGACATTCGTTGATTAAATGTTGAAGAATCAACAAGTGGACGGTGATTTTGCTAAGGAAATAATCTTTAGTAGCGAGGCGCATTTCCATCTTATAATTAGTGGGTTGTGACCAAGCAAAACTGTTGAATTTGGGGCAGAAACAATCCTCAAGTCATTCAAGAACGGTCACTGTGTACCCAAAAAGTGATATGTGGGTTTTAAGCTGGTGGGATAGTGATTGGTCTGGTTTTTTTTTTGAAAATGAGACTGGAAACGCAGTGACTGTCAATGGAGAACGATATCGGAAGATGCTATTGAACATTTTGTGATATCATTTGGATGGCATGGATTTGGATAACATGTGGTTCTGGCAGGAATCCTGCATTTCTTTTGGGACACCCTGTATAAGAGAGAATATAAATAAAGGAGATTGGTTATTGTGCAAATTATTTTATTTATCACAATAGTATTTACAAGCACTTACACATAAACTATGTTCATTTTAATTCATTTATATATAAAATAATTCACCATTAACACTAACATACGCTTGTGCTAAACAAAACAATGGTAATAAATAGTAATAAATAACTCAAACAAGTAACATATTCGATAAATAGTTAATAAAAATCTTATTAGTCGGGAAAATGCTTATAATATATACAAAGGTACAAGTTCTTCACTCATGAGTAAAAATTTGAAAAAAATATATTCGCTACGTCACATACCGTACTTATAATATAAAATAGTAAGAGGTTCTGTCAATCAACACTTAACGATGCCGGTAGGGTACCTGTAATTTTACAAAGACAAAAATATGTTCAAAATTTAGTCTATAATCCTTTCGCGATGCTATCTTTGACAAAATATCTCTTCTGACTTTGGTGTGTTTTGTAGAAAATGTAATTTCTTCGCATGTTTGAATACTAAGAACAATACGCAGTCTCGGCAAAATATCTAAGCGAATAGAGATGAGAAAGTTCGAGAAAAAACGTATGTCTACGGTAAATCATTTGCGCTGAATAAATTTTGATATGTTGACCTTAAGTCAAGGGGAATTGTGCAACATAACGAAACGAAAATTCGAAAGAAAATACTGTTTTTAAAAAAATTTAAATTACTTCTTAAAAAAATTAACGTGAAATAAAAATATGTTGCTAGATGAGGACGAAATCGAAAAAGGACTGGGATAATAAAAACCGAATCATCCAATAAAATATAGTTTCTAAATTCGTTGCTGTTTTATTAGGGAAAGTAACTAGCAGACAAAAAAGGAGTAAACACGAGATTTTAAGTGTCATTTAACGTCATGTTCCAATAAAAACTATTAGCCGTCTCGTTGCCCAGACCTGAGTTCAATTAATCCATAATGCTTAACCTCTACGTCTTCTCATATACTACAGGTTATAAATGCCGTTATATTGCACAATTCCTTGCTGAAAATGATCTATATATGTCTATATTTGTAATGAATATATAAATATTCAGACATTACTATATATGGCCGGCAATTTTCTAATATAATGTTTATTATTATAATTAATTATAGTCCAAACGCTTATTATAGACTTATTCTGTATCAGTAAGCAGGGCAGCGCCGACCAATTTTTTATACAGGGTGTTAAGATATACTCTGCCGAATTTAAAGGTGGATTCTACGTCACAAACCAATAAACGAAGTGCATACAAATATGAAATTAAACAAAATATACTTATTTAGATATCTCTTAAGATGATTGACGTAGATGGATGAAACTTGGGCTAATGACTTAATTCATGGAGAAAATTACACAAATCTAGCAGTAGCGGAGGTATTTGGCACCAGGAACCTTAGAATTTCGACGCTACTGGATATTTTGGAAATAGAATAAGTACTTTTCTTTCCCATTAGTATTTCCAACAAAAAAAAGTCGCCCATTTTATTTAAAACACAAGCTATTTTTTTCTTTTAAAATTTAAAATAAGCCTGCAACATATGGTATAGCTGAATAAATTGAAATTAATTGCAAAGCTATTCGTCTCTCAAAAAATAGAAAAATTTATTGTTAGAAATGCAATTTGAAATATGATGTAAGTTTCAAAAGGAAAAAAACTATGCCGTAACACTTTCAAATTTTTTTAGGGGTTCCCTAGCCTTCAGAAAATAAAACAATCATACACCAACGATTTTTTTTAATATTTCACAATTGCATTGTGTTTGAAATCGTATTTCCAAGAAAAAATTGTATATGGTAGGTTTGTTTTAAATTTAAAAAAATAATAATTCAGAAATGGTTCGTTTTTCGAATAATATTTTTTTTTTGTTGACCTTTCTAAAATCAAACATTTTTTTTTGTTGGAAGTATAATTTTAAATAATATGGAAAGCGAAAAAAACGTTGGTGGAGGAATTTTTAAACTCTTTTAAAAATAGGCACCCCCAAAAAAATTGCGAATCACGCTTAGGAAAACGGTCTTATAATGCAATTATGTTCGGGCATAATTTTGAAGAAGGAAAATAATACATACTGTTAAAAGAAAATGTATATGTATGTGTACTTTTTTCAGTCAGGTTTATTTAAACAATTTTTTAAATTTGGTTCAGAAGGAGCAAGGAAGAACTAGAAAACTATGCTACAAATAAGTAACTTCAGACAATATCTTTTTTTTAAGAAATTCCAATCAATTTTAAATGCACTGATCTAATTTCCATGATATGCAGCGACGTCAAAATTTTAAGGTTTTTAATAATGGTGTTTCCCTCTGTCTCCGCCACTGTCTGTCAGATTTGTGTACCAACTTAGCAAATTGTCTATATTTAATTAAATCATTAGCATAAGTTTAATCAATCTACATTAAGCACTCAGAGAAATTTAAATAAGTTTACAATTTTTTTTAAATTTCCCACCCTGTATCTAGAAAATTAAGCCATTCTGGACATTATGTTTATATGAACTTTTTTTGTTGATTCGTGACATAGAATCCGTCATAGTACGTAATTAATATTTATATACAGGGTGTCCCACTAAGGTCGGCTAGGTATGGTATTAGAGAAAGTATAAGCCCGAGAGCTTCGGAAAAAAAATTTTGAATAATAAATCGACCAAGAGAAATCGCTGGAAATAGTTTTCAAGTTCGTAGCTCGGCCGCTAGGAGGCGCAATCTACATACCAAAACATAGAGTTGAATTTTTCTCACAATCAGAAATGTTTCCTATTCAGGTATATTAAATAGTATAAATATGGATAGCCGGATTCATTGCGTATAACTTTTGTTATTGACATTTTGTCCAAAACAAAATCCGTTTATAAAAGAGCCTACCTTAACCCATGCAAATGAGTGAGTCAATAACAATCTTGAAAATAATAAGAAAAACTATAACAAACAGATATTGATATTATGTAAAGAAAAAACAATTAAATTTTAACAAAAGTTAAGATGTTCATAAATGCTCGAAATGCATACCATTATTTTCAATGCAGGAATTTAACCTTCGCTACGTGTTAGCGTCGTGTTTCTCAATTCATTATCATTATTTATTTTTTGCTCACTAATTTGCGAATAACTTGATAACAGAAAAATATATCGAACCCTTTTTGGCATCAAAATGTAGCTATTTTTATGCTCTTCAAACTAACCTATAAAAAGTTTTATCCAGCTCTTTTAAGAAAACGTGAAGCAACCTAAACTTGAATAAATAGCGCCAAAAAATAAACAACACTCGTTACAAATTTCAAACTTATACTATATTCATCAATTTTTTGTGCTAAATTCATTTATGTAAAGAAAACTATAGCATTGCGTTAAAATTTTTTTAGAAAAATCCATAAAACGGCATTCTTTTGAAATAACGCGATCTGTGGGTTTCCATATTGAGGTAAATGACATTATCCACTCACCGCGAGATAAAGCATGAAAAGACCTTCCAATGAGGTATAACACTATGGGCTTTTGATGAGCCAATCCTTAAAAAAATACATTTTTCTGATCAGACATTAGGGGCTTCCCCCACCCTCTCTGTCGAGAGATAGAACCAAATGTCAATAACAAAAGTTATACGCAATGAATCCGCCTATCTATATTTGTACTATTTAATATACCTGAATAGGAAACATTTATGAGAAAAATTCAACTCTGTTTTGGCACGTAGATTGCGCCCACTAGCGGCCTAGCTACGAACTTGAAAACTATTTCCAGCGATTTTTCTTGGTCGATATATTAATCGATTTTTTTTTTCGAAGTTGTAGGGCCTACACTTTCCTTAATATCGTACTTCGCCGACCTTAGTGGTCCTGTATACAGGGTAACAAATTTTTAATTGTCCGAAACAGGTATCTTTCTTATTTTAAGAGATACAGAAATGGTTAAATGAGCAAAATTATGCAGAATTTTATGCCGATCACGGATTCGTTTTTAAATTTAGAAAATTCTAAATAGTTCCGAAGATATTCTAAGGAAACCGATTTTATGCTATTTTTTAGTCGTATCTATTTCACTTGTTTTTAAAATTTTCGGGCAAAAATGTGTAGTCTGATAATAAATGATGTGAGGAAAAGATTTTTGCTGTCAGTATGAACGTACTTATCTCTAAAAATATGTACTAAGCCGTAGTTAACTTTTGTTTTTGTTATGGACGCCATATTGAATTTTTGCCTCATTAGAAGAAAAGGGAAATTCTCTTTATGATGATGTATAATATATGGGGTTTTCATAAATAAATAATCAAGATATTGAATATAATTATAATTTTAATAAAAGAAATCAAGAAGCCTACACATTTTTGATCTAAAGTTTTGAAAAACAAGTGAAATACGACTAAAAAAAAGAAATAACATAAAATCGGTTTCCTTGGAATATCTTCGGTAGTATTCAGAATTTTCTAAATTTAAAAACGAATCCATATTCGGCATAAAATTCAGCACATTTTTGCTAATTTAGCCATTTCTGTATCTCTTACAATAAGACAGATACCAGTATTGGACAATGACAAAATTGTAACATTGTATTTTGTTTATTAGCATCTGTAATAATCAGCCTATGTATTACTTTTTAATAACAAATATTTTATCAAAATGAAAATTTGTGACATTGAGTCTGGGTCTTTCAACTAAAACAATCGGGCTTAGATCTGGTGGAAAAACTGGTCGGCTCCGGTCCCCCCTCTTGTAACTTGGAAAATGCATGATCGCCAGTGATTATGTACAAAAAATGACTCCTATCTACCGTATGGGGTTCTCCAAATGCGTCTTGGAGCATGATCACTTTTCAACAATTCATTTTAAATATATATATATATCGTACATGTACACTGATGAACAATATTCAAAAATCACATAAGCTTTGTCTTAGCCTATATACAAAAGCATAACAGTAGTTAAATATAAGGAACACAATGTAAAACTTCGAACTCGAGCACGACATTCCGTTTAGAATTACGGACCTAGTCGCCCGGTTTTTAGGACTAATCGTCAAATTGCACCCAGCCGTCATTTTCTATCAGGGGCGTCCCCTGTTCCAAAAAAAAGTGCCTACGCGGCACGTGCATGGGAAACCTTAACGCACAGAGGTTATACTTAATATTTTCGTGAACTTAGTAGAGACTTTAGAGCAAATATCGATATAAAAAACGTAGTGGCCCACGGTTTGAACCGTGCGGTCAATAATTTCAACTAATATGTACACGATCAGGAATATCTAGTCATTGCAACTTTCAAGAAGTATCGCATGTTTTGGAAAGCTAAGCTAAAAAGTGCCTCCTCTGCCTCACTTTGAATAATAATCGTAATTATATTTTATCTTCCTCTTTATTAGATACTTTGAAAATTGTTTTACTTGTTAGTGAATTCTCGATAAAAGTGTACCAATTTTTTTCAAAAAAATTCGAAAACGCCTGAGAAATGTGCAATATAGAAGTGGTAATCACTCTAACTGCCCAAAGCGGTAACTTTACCTGCTAATATACCGGGTGTTTTCTAAGTATATGTCTTATTTTAAGGAAGTTGTTCTTTGGGTTATTTAGAAAAAATTAGAAAAAATATATATGACCCAAGAGCCTAGCGTCCTGGTTTTCAACATACAGGGTGATGAAATTTAGAAAAAATATTACATTTACTTTATTACATAATAAAACTTACTGAATTGGTATAAAATCTGTCAACCACTTTCGACGCCACTGAGTATCTTGAAATTAAATAAATGTATTTGATTCCTAATGTTATTTATAATTAAAAAAGTGCATTATTAGAAGTACGAGCCGTTTTGAGATTATTTTTTTAAATTTACAGGGTGAGTCATTAATAATGGTACACAGCTTAATGGCAAGTTAATGTCAAAATATAGTGATTGAGCCAAACATGCCTTAATCAATTATTACTCCTTTTCGTTCTAAAGGGTGTTAAAGTTGAAAAAATATCTTATCTATATTTTAAGTGTTTAGTTTAAGTGTGTTTATGTATAGACCGATTGTTTTGAAAATTTGTAGTTTTACTTTTTTTGAGGAGGCAAATACGAATATGCAAACAGTGTTGGGGTCACATCTAGAGGGCGCTAGTTATACAGTCCTATCAATGTAAAAATCTGTCTAACTTTTTATATTTTACAATTTTGAATTTTTTTACTACAAATTATTGAACTACGTTCAATTCTAAATAAAAAAGGTGTACTAGTTACAAATCGATAAACTAAACCGTTTTCGAGATACAGACGTTTTAAGTTTTTGAGATTCGGCGGGAATTAAATTAGAAAATTGGCAGGTCTTAAAAAGGTTTTATGCACATCTTAACAAATTATTAACTACCAGTAACTTCAATGCACTTTCTTAGCCTTTTATTAAGATATTCTCTTCTCTAAAAAATAACGACAAGAAAAACCTACTTCTTAATCAAATTGAGTAGAAAACAATATGGTATTGTAGTGACAACTGTCAATTTATTTTGTCCATGCGTACTACTTTGGAAAAAAAAAAATAATAAAATTCAGTTGTTTCCGCAGCTGGCTATCATTTTTCAGAATAAAGCTAGGTACTGAAAGTAGGGTTCATCTTTTTTGCTGTTTGTCTAGCAATATTTCTAATGAAACTATAGACTTCCTTACACAGCTGAACGCAGAAAAAAATATATTCCAGAATTGATTAAAAAAATATATAGTGTGCCATTTGAACAAAAACAGTTGACTATAGCAATTTTGACATATGTTACCATGGAGACGATCTAATAATGTCATTTGATAGAGTTTGAGCGGCGATTTAAAAATATATACGGTTTGTTATAACTATTTGTTAAAATAAAAGAGATACTTAATTATAAACAAAAACATTCTATAATTTTCAGCGCTATAAAATTCACCATTCCCATAGTTTTAACGATGTTGAAGTTATTTAAGATAAAGACAATCGACTATTTTCAGTATTTTCAAGAATATTCAGTAATAGAATTTTTAATATACCATGAATTTGTACAACTTTATTGATTTAAATAATTTTGTATCTATCTCTAAAAATGAAAAAGTAAGCCAAGTACAGAGAAAGAAAATAACAATTCTGTATATTTCGATTTCGTAGCTAAATCTACATATGAAATCGAAGTCGATTTTATTCTGATTTTAAAGTAGAAATTCCGAATTTAAAGCCGGAATTCCGAATTTAAAATCAGAATTCCGTATTCAGGATCAAAACTCTGACTTTAATGTCGGAATTCTGAGTTCAAAATCAGAATTTCTGAGTTCAAATTATGAATTCCAAGTTTAAAGAAGAAGAATTCCGAGTTTAAAGTACAAATTCAGAATTAGAATTGGAAATCCGAGTTTAAAGACGTAGGTAATTCCAAATTTGAAGTAAAAAATCCGAGTTTCAAGTTTTCAGAAGAAATTCAAAGTTTAAAGTCGGAATTGCGACTTTATAGTACGAAGTCTAAGTTTAGAGAAAGAATTCCGAGTTTAAAGTACGAATTTCCAGTTTAGCGATGAAACTTCGAGTTTAAAGTCGAAAATCCGAGTTTAAAGAAGTAATTCCAAATTTAAAGACAATAATTAAGTTTCAAGTATTAATTCCAAGTTTTCAGAGGGAATTTCCAGTTCAAAGTCGGAATAAAGTATGAATTCCCAGTTTAGAGAAGAAATTCCCTGTTTAAAATTGAGGTCCGAATTAAAGTCAGAATTCTAAGTCGAAATTGCAAATTTAAATTAAAAATACCAGGTTTAAAGTCGGAATTGCGAGTTTAAAGTATAAATTCCAAGTTTAGAGAAGGAATTCCAAATTCCAAAGTGGAAATTTAGAGTTTAAAATCGGAATATTGAGTTCAAATTCCTAGTGTAAAGTATAAATTCGAGGTTCACGGAAAGATCTCCGAATTCAAAGTCGAAATTCCGTGTCTAAAGTATGAATTCCACGTTTACAGAAGGAATTCCGAGTTCAAAGTTGAAATTAGGAGTTTAAAGTATGAATTCCAAATTTAGAGAAGGAAGTTTAAAGTCGGAATTGCAAATTTAAAGTCGAAATTCCAAGTTAAAAGTCAAAATGTCGAGCTTAATATTCTGACTTTAAACTAGGAATTCTGATTTTGAACTTAGAATTCTAAGTTCAAAATTTAAATTTTGACTTTAAAATCATAATTATGATTTCAATGTCGGAATTCCAATTCTAAAGTGTCAATTCTCGGTTTACAGAAGCAATTCAAGTTCAAAGTCGAATGCTCGACTTTAAAGTATCACTTCCACGTTTAGAGGAGTTTCAAATTTAAGGTCGGAAATCCGAATTTAACGTTAAAATTCTAAATTTAAAGTCAGTTCCAAGTTTAAAGTCGAAATTCCTAGTCTAATGTTTTAATTTTAACATTAAAGTCGGAATTCCGTGTTTCAAGTCGAAATTCCGTGTTAAAAGCAAAAATTCTGACTGTGTAGTGAGAATTCCGAGTTAAAATAGGAATTTTCAATTTGACGTATGAATTCCAAGTAAAGCCAGAATTCCGAGTTTTTTTAATTATATAAATTAGGATGGCGTTTGAACGTCTTTGTACTGCAATGTGTTTAAAGTGGTATTTCCGACAAATTTCTGTACATTTTATTTGTGAAATGAATAGTTTTAAGTTATTTTGGATTTATTCAGCTGTGTAATTTTTTTTCTTCCAATTTTCAAAATTCTCAGTGGCGTTGAAATTTTGGAATCCTTAACGGTTTAAACGGTTTAATATATTTTTTAATTAGCTGAATTATTAGCCTTGTATCTCGAAAACCAGCGCCTTTAGATCGTTGTTTTATAAAGACGTTTCGGTCTAAGATAACCCAGAAAGCAGCCCATGTGATATGGATATAAGGAACGCGTTGTATATCCTGATGTGCTTTTTTAATATCCCACTTCTGATTTACCGAAAATTATTCCTAAGTTTTCAGTAGATATTCTAGCAAAGCAAGATGTACATTCAAAGCAAGACAGAGAAGGGACTTCCTGAACATCAACAAGGAACCTCGAGGATAACATGTCGGGCGCGTTTCGAGGAATATTACGCGATGGAACTCCCGGACATCGTAGTGATGCACTTCTTCTCGCAGGAATCGGTGTTCTCGGAGTTCGACCTGACGGCCTTGGGGGTGCCGGGGGTGTTCTGTTCGCACGTCTCCGTGTTGTTGTTCGTCGAGGCCCTCCTGGCTACCTCCCTCGTCGCCGTCCGCACGTCGAATACGCTGCACTCGCTCTCCAGGTCGCTGCTTTCTAGCTGAAGCACGTTCAACTGGAAACGAATGTATTAAATCCTCTAAAAAAACAATCGAGTTTCTTTCTGCCGTGTGCAACCGGTTGAAGTGGGAAGTACTTTAATTCTCATACATACTTGTCTGGTGTTTAGAAAAAGTTCGCTGGAGTCCGAGCCGCAGCTGGAGCTCTCGCTCAGCTCCGTGGTGAACTTCCTCTGGGCCCTGGGGCTAGGCGGCGGCCTTCTGGTGCATACTTGCGCTTGGATATGCTCGCAGACCCTTCTGAATCTCCTGATATTCCCTAGAATATGGAAAAAACGAAGTTCAGTATGCGAGTATTCCTCAGGGTTCCCGTTCGAGGCCCCTACCTGACAGTAACGTGAAGGTTATGGCGTAGAGATGTTCTTTGGTGTTGTCTACCGTCTGCTTGGTTATAGTCGAGATGTCTACTTGGAATCTGACGTGTCTCTGGAACATAGCTGGCCCTGTGGTGCCCCTTTTGTATTCTACCCTAAACGACATTGGACTGGAGACTGAATGGCTTAGTTCTGCTATCTGAAAATCGGGACTTTCAGCATCGAGGTTCAAAATTTCCTGACGAATTGGTCGTTGGAAAAAACTTTCGTTTTCTTAAAAAGAATTGGAAAAAATAGGAGGTATATCGGGGTCCGAGGGATATGCTTTTCTTATGGGACTAAAACCCGCTACCAACTTGAAAAAATTAAATTATATTAAAATTATTTGCGATAAACATTATTTATATAGCAAAGAAATCTACTCAATAGGCACATAATATACATATTGAAAATTACCAACATAAAAATATCATATTTAAGTAGTTTTAAATTATATTTAATGAACGCATAAGCACTATGTAGATGTGGCAACGGCGCTAATAATCGAGTGCAGTTGTACACACTGCGAACCTACAGACCTGGGACATCGGAGATATTGCGCGTCTAATTCGGGTAAAGATGCGTACGCATTCAAAAATGTATTGTGTGTAAACTATGTAAAATAAAATTATTATATATAGCAAATATATCGTATTATCCTTTATTTAAAATCCGTTAATCATGTGAACTGGTAAAACAACGATAACATAATTATGTTAATTTAGTTCTAAAGAAATGAAATGACACTCGCGCCCATCTCTCGTCCAAGTCAAAGAAAATGTGGGATGCAATTTTGAAGGTTCTGTGATAGAAATTACATTATTACTCACTGTTCGTGTTTTTCATCTCTATTTTAATAATGTTACAAAAGTTTTGCAACTAGAACTAATTTTTTAGATATAAAGTTTGCTGAGAAATATGTATGTTCCTTTGTTATTCTGTATAAATGCTTTTATCTCAAGTATTACTAATTATATTAATCAAGTAAAGAAAATTTTATGTAACCCTAAATACTGCTGGGTACGGATTGCGATGTTTTTATAAACCATTAAATATATTAAAAGGATTTATCGACTGTATTTTTTATTCCAATAAATATATCACAGCTTCCTAGCCTTTTTTAATTAATTTTTAATTTAGAAAAAATGTATGTTTCAAATCAATTTCGTTTTTATCAAGTCTTTCAAATGTAGGTATTCCCTCCTTGCTGTCAGATGATTGCGACGTTGCCACATTAATCCTCAAGTCAGACAGAAATGCAATTGTTTGTTTCTGTTTCTAATTAATACAGCTGTACTATGTTCAAAACTTACATTAGTTTTATATAAAAAATAAAGATAATACTGTGTACTATCTATGGAAAAGTTTTGTTTCACAATTTCTACATTTTTTTCTGTTATGGGCAAAAAAGAGCCGCACCCAATATACCTCCTTAAAATCTAGGTTACAAAGGGTTCTAGCCACTATATTTGCAAATATATATAATAATATATACATACGAGTATACATATACACATAAATTTTCGAAAAACTCACCGATAGAAAGGCGTGTATCAAGTCGGCTTTGACCGTGGCTAGGGGTTTGCCTTTCACCAAGATCGTGAAAGTTTCGTCCTTCTCCGTGGTCATCAGCGATCCGAACCAGGATTTTTTCGTCAGCTCGGGCGAGGACTCGGGCGTCAGGTGGACTTCTTCAGAGGACGCTAGAAGATATTCAGCAACAGGTGGTGTATGGACGAGGTATTGACAAAATCAGAAAAAAGCCCCGACCTACCTTGCAGTTTCCTCCTATGGAATCTGGGGGAACCTAAAAAACTATTCTTGATCGTGGTGAGTCTGGACCGCCAGTGGTGGCTCGTTGCGCTCGAGTGCGGCGATCCCGGCGGCGTCATTGGCGTCAGGATGGTAGGACCTAAAACGATATTGCCTAAGTTTAACTACGTGATTGAACACCTGGTTCTTGTTCGTCTAACTGACCTGTGACTAGGCTTGTGGTGTCGTTCTCTGGTGACGTGAGAGACATAACGGACGTCACTGTCGTTCCCCCGCTGCTGTTCGCCCGGTGGTGGGTGGGGGTAGATGGGGGCGGAGTCACGGTCACGTGAGTGTTGGAAGTCACGTGGGTAGAGCTGCGGTGGGCGTGATGGGACGGCGTTCTCTGTCCCACTGGCGAAGACATCCCGGCTAAATGCATTGGTGATGTAAAAATTTGTTTAGATGTAACAATCAGTTTTTTTCCTTGTCTGGATTAGGTCAGGAAATATTAAAAAAAGAGCGGGGCGTATGTCTCGACTTCATTTTAGTGTATTTTAAATTTGAGTCAAGTGTACGGCGGTATGAAATATTAACTTACAGTGGGTGTTGGTGGGGGTTACGGTACTGTTGAACAGAACTGGACTGGATGCTCCTGAAGATCTCGTTGGTGAATGAATACTAAGGCTGCTGTGGGTACTTCCTGTAGAAGGGCTTCTCCTAGCGTGGTGTCTTCTAAAAAAAAGTTTCAGTAATTCGTTTAGTTCTTACTACCATTTTTATTTGTTTTGCAGTGGTTGGTATAAAATTTAAAATATTAATAAAACAATTGAAAATTAATTGGAAGGATGAACTTACTATTTTTTAAATTGTACATTTGTAAAGTATTAAGTTAATTCAAATCATTTTCCCATATACACCAATGTCTGGGTAATCTAAAAATCAACTTAAAATCTATTAATTAACATCTAATAGGAAACAACTACTCTGTGGACTAAAGCGACGACCAGTATCGAATTATACCCGCGCTATCTAATAAACATGTTATACAGGGTGTCTCTAAAGGGCGTGTACAACGCTCCACCAGGTATAGCACGACTCAAAATAAGTCGATATAACTGAACTAGTCCAAAAATTGATAACAACGCAGCTACAGGATGTCAAAGCTAAAAAAATAAACAACATTTTTTTAAATATCTTTCGACTACTAATTTTGTGAAATTTCGTATCCGGGGTTTTTTGGGGTGAGAAATTCGAATTTATCGACAATTTTATTGTATCTTCTAGAGGGCGCCACAAGCGACCATTAGGACGCATTTAAACTGCTAAAACTTTTTTGTGCCACGGTGTATTTCACTTTGGGTTGGAAAAATCTTTTTTTTCTGCTTAAAAATATATGGTATAATGTATAGGTATCTTGCTAATATCTCTAAATCCAACCGTTTTCAACAAAAAGGCATTTAAATTTGTAAATGTATATAAAAAAGTTATTTTCGACTAAATAAATAAAAATCTTAACATATTTAAATAATTACCTACACAATGTAAACTTTCAAAGAAATCTGATGTCTGCATTTTCAAGGGAATTTTTTAAAACTGGTTTGATATCTGAGTATTTACAGACATTAAATTATATATAAAATTCAAGGCTACAAAAAAGTGAAATTTTGAAATGACAAAGCCTAAATTGCGATAATATGTTTAGATTAATATACATTTTTTAATTACACATTTTCAATATTCCATTTCTGATTTACTGCAAAATTATACTAATCGATTAAATTCTGTGCTAATCGGTGTAGTTGTTTCCTACAATATCATTAGTTAATCATTTGAAGAATTTATTATAGTTTTATTGCTACTGTTTATGGATAGAAAACATTTTATTTTTTAAATTCCGCACAAGATCAATGGAAAATGGGTCCCAGTCGATTTTGCTGAAACTGCAGTATGTTATAGTTTTTGACTTTCTGATCAAATGGGCCTAAAGTGATCCTATGAATAGTTTCAGAGATAAAGTGGGGGAAAGTATGTGATTTTGGCTGTAGGCCTGAGTAAACTTCACGAAGTTTCAAGTTGATGGATTCAAAAACTGAGGCATATAATGATTTTTGGCCAGTAGATTCAATGTTTTTGGGATCGCTGAACCTGAATTCGGAGATAGCTTAGTTATCTAAGGTCACCTAGAAGTCAGGTAAAGGTCGTTTTAAGTCAAACTGAAGAAAAGATTTGTATTGAATTTTGACCAGTGAGTGTAGGTTTTTGAGCTCGCAGAATCTGCATCTGGAGATAGAGTAACCCTAAAGGTCACCTTCAAGTCAATTCAAGGTCATTTCAAGATCGAACTAAAGAAAAGGCTTGTATTGAATTTCAACCAGTGCGTATATGGGGGGGGGACTGAATCCGGATATAGCTTAGCACTATAAGGTCACGCTTAGGACAAGTCAAGATCATTTCAAGGTCAAAGTAAAGAAAAGGCCTTTCACAATGTTACCTATAAGTATGTATGCTTTTGAGGTCGCTGAACCTGAATTCGGGGAAAGCTTAGCCCTATAAGGTCACCTGGAAATCAAGAAATCAAATCAAGGCTACCACGAGGAGGTTGAACGATTGGATTTAGCACATCATTTGGCCTTGAAAAGAGCCGATTGTTTATATTTCCAGGTTAATCTAATTTATTCAGGCCTACAGACAAAATCACTTACTTCCCTCCCTCTTTATCTATGAAACTATTCATGTGATTACTTTGGGCCCATGACAACTTTTGAACAGAAAGTCAAAAATTATAACATACTCCAATTTCAGCAAAATCGACTGGGACCCATTTTCCATCGATTTTGTGCGAGATTCTTTCAGTACTATATTTTTATTATCATGTAACATATAATATATTTTTTAAATGTAAACTACTATAAAAAATATTTGCTACTATAAAAGCTGTACCTCGTTTTCACTCATTTTGAATTTTATCACATACTATTTCCAAACTGCAAAATTTTAAAAAACATATCTGTTTGTTACACACTGCTGGTGATTTATGGAAAGTTTCTGCAGACCGAAAACGATGCGCGAATTATGATTACCGCTCATCTGAATTTGTTGGTTTACATATGCTGTGTTAATAGTTTGTCGCTGACGTTGATTTTCATCATACCGACATGTTGGTGTCAAAAAGCGTATATGCCTTCATCAGACGAGAATTTTAAACCTGATTTGAATTAGCTTAATATCTATAATAAAAATAGCTACTAGCAATGGAATTTTCATTGACCCCTATATTTTGGAGTGCAGTTTATTTTGCGAAATAAACCGCGTTACAAAATTTAGGATTTTAACAAAATAATTTCAAATTAACTAACTTGACGTAGTTACTAGTAATGAAGACTTTGGGTACTATATTTCTGATCTATCTTGTGGCATAAACTAGATTACAAGATTTAGGATATTGAAAAAAGAATTTAAAATGAACTAATGTATCTGCATATAGTTATCAATATGATTCCTAAATATCGAAGAGTAGTTTAACTTAAGGAATAAACTACGCCACAAAATTTAGGATAATATCAAAATCATTAAAAACAGACGAACTGTGTGCATTTCATTCATAATCTTATTTATATATTCATATTTAAAAAGGCAATTAAACTTTATTATTTATTTATATTATTATTTATACGGATTGTAAGGATTTTTTGGGAATGACACCATTCAGTAACTTACGCTGGGGCCTTAACAAAGTCTCGAAAATGAACCGTGTGAATATAATTACTTGTAATGTGATCTCCTAGGTGTGAGAGGTGAACCTTCGCTGATCTGGCCAAACTGCAGCGTATTTTGGCCGTTCACTCTGCAGGTGTCGATCCTCTTCTTGGGCGGGTCTTGGTTGTCCGAGTTTCTGATTCTCAGCATGGAGTCGCCCTCATCCTCGCAGGCTGGCCTCCTCCTCTTCCGCTCCAAAAGTAAAAAATAGATCACTTTTTCGGTGTTATGGCTGGAAAAGACCAAAATGGGATGACAGAAAAGTCAAAAAAAGTTCAATTATTTCTAAATCCTACCTTGGACTAAGCAGATGCTGGATCAACTTCTCCTTCTCCTTAAAGCAGCCTAGGCTGCAAATTGCCTGCAGGACATCCGGGTCAACGGCCTCGATGGACGGTAGCACGTGGGTCTGCACCACCTCCATCATGGGCAATTCCAGCTCGAGTTCCCCCTTACCCCCGGCCGTCACCCATTGGTGCTTGTTTATGTCGGTTAGCTGAAGACGAGCGATAAGTTGATTACCGAAACTTGGTCTCGCGGTTGGGTACTCACCGTTAGTCTTTTCTCCGGGTTAACTTCGATCATGCCTCGCAGTAGGCTTTGGCAATCTGGAGGGACGAAGTGGGGTATGTGGAACACCCCCCTCTTGACTTTCTCCAGCAGCTGTCTCAGGTTGTCGTCGTCGAAGGGCAGGGCACCGACCAGCAGGGCGTAGAGGATGACCCCGCAGGACCAGACGTCCGCCTTTCTGCCGTCGTACTTTTCTCCCTAAAGATTGAAGAATACGTGAAGAAAATATTACTTGGTGCTTTTACGAACTTCAATAGATATAAATTTATTTATAAATATCAAGAAAAAGGAAACAAAGTAATACTTTCATTTAAAGGAAAATAATGTATGGAAATAACCCATTGAATAAACTATAAACTATAACTATATAACTATAAACTATGTACTAAAAATAAAGTTAAAAAAAGAAAAAAGAACAATTAAACTTAAATACTTTGAGGTAGTTTTGTTTCTGCAAAAAAATACTGATAAAGTTAGTAGAAAAATTAAGGGGGAAGAAAAATTTCCCAATTTTTTTAGTGATTTTTGAAAGGCTGTAACTTCGTCAATAACACAGCTCCACAAAAAAATCGAAAAAATTACTTCTGGGGTCTGACTATGTCTACCATATGTTTTCGGGGTCGCTGAATCCGAATCTATTTAACCCCATCACGTCAGAACTTTTCATTACCTCAAAAAATACGTCCAAGAACCCAATAAATCATCTCCATTGACCACTCAACTCCTATAACCCTATGGTCCCCTTAATCCTATAACCCTATAATCCCTTAACCCCGTAATCTCGAAACCCCGTAATGCACGAACTCTCATGAATCGAACGTAAATCCAGGGTCTCTGCCGGATGACAGAATAATTCCGTTGCCCATCGTCACCCACGTGGAGGTGCTCTGGATCGCAAACACACGAATAAGTAGTACAACAATGATTTACGAAGTTTCATTCATGAGAGTTCGTGCATAAGTAAGCATTCTTGACTGGGTTTTGAGGTTATGAGGCTATGGGGTTATGGAATTATTGGAGAATATGGGTTTAAGGCTCAAGAAGCACGTATGACTCGAACATACTGTGTTTCAGGGTTTAAACGTGCATAAGTATATCTTTCTTACCAGGTTATGGGTGTCGGGGTTATGGGGTTTCGAGATATTGGAGTTAAGGGGTTATAGGATTAAGGGGTTATGGGGTTATAGGATTAAGGGGGTTATAGGGTCATAGGAGTTGAGTGGTCAATGAATAGAAGATTTATTGGATTTTTGGGCCTATTTTTTGAGGTTACGAAAAATCCTGATGTGATTCAGCGACCTGAATATTCTAGTTTTGAAATCTTGAGATGAAACATTCTTTTGGGCATCATTATCGGCGCAATCAAAAGAAATAAGGCAAATATTTTACAATATTTTTTTTCAAAACTATGTACTGAAAATTTTTGTCTGGCTTAATCAATACCAGGGTCACTTAGCCTGATTTCTCAGCTTCAGTTTGTTTTTTTATTTTCTGTACGATTATTTCTCATTGAAATATCGGCTATTGAGTGAAAAGTCACCTTTTTTATCGTACAGCGAACAGAAGGTGGTTTTTGAAAATAGAATCAATCCTCTTCAAAGGCCTTTTATTATGTTTCAGTAAAAAAAAATATATTGTGTTAAATTGAAAATGTGCAAAAAAATTACCATTTCTGCTGTTTTGGAAAATCAACGACTACTTTGCAAATACTGCGAAACGTACCAATGTTTGTAGTTTTTTTTTAGCTAAATACATGCCCATAAGGCCTGTAAATTTGGAAATCGATCGGTTGAACCGTTTTCCTTTCCTGAATCATCAGTTTTATAAAAACTTAAAGGAGCAGATTTATTGCTCTTTAAACTTCAATTATTGATGATTGAGATGAAAAAAATATTTGCGTTATTTTTATCACAATTTCGCGTTAATTACTCGGCAAATACCGAAAAAAAAAAATTTCGAAAAAAACCTTCAAATGACCTTGAAGTACATTGTACAAAAAATGTTTGATCCCAAATTCTGACAAAAAAATTGTCGGTATATCGGTTGTTAGCATAAAAAATAGCGTATTTCATTTGATATTATGTTGACCTTGCAACTCGTAGTGAAGTTCAAATCGAAGTTTATCATTTAATTTGTCATTTAAAATTCTACAAAGTTTGTCGCACATATTTCCCTTCACAATTCGATCTTGTCGAGTTATTTAGAGAAAAATAAGTTGGTCCTCCAAATGATCTTCAGACATATCGGAAATATTTCCTAAGCTCATCTTCGAACGTATTTAGTGTTCTGTTAGTTACTGACCAAAAACTAGGGCGTTATATTTAATATTTTTATTTTGACCTTGGTTTGACTTTGCGGCTCAAGGTTACGGTCAAATCCAAGGTCACCAGCAGGTTATTAATAGTATCGGTCTTAGTACTGTTCCCCGTGGAACCTCAAAGTTTCGTCACTTAGTGCATCCTCTACCTCAACGTATTAAATTCATACTATTTATGTAAGATTTTAATGTTTTTCCATATTTTTTCCGTTTAAAAATATCGGCTAAGTCTAGAAGTACACAAAACTTACCCTTATTACTTCAGGACAAGCGTAATGGGGAGACCCACAGCTGGTTTCCAACATGGAACCCATGGGCTGCAAAGAGGCCATACCGAAATCTGCTATTTTTATGTTATTCTTCTCGTCTAGTAGGAGGTTTTCAGGCTTCAGGTCTCTGTGGCTGAAAAATAAACGTTTTAGTGATACTCATAAATAAATATATCAGCATTGTTTTAAATTTCACTCTGTATATAACGTGCTTGTCGAGGACAGACACCATCTCACGTAACTGCCAGATTTTATTAATCTGCAGACAATTTCTCAAACGGGTAACTCGTACCCATGAGCGCCGTAAACACGGAATGCAAGAGGTGACAAATTTAAAATAACAGAATACGTAATCTCCTACTAGGTTTAATATCCGTGAGTTAATCGTACATGACGTAAAAAAACAGAGACGGATTAGGGACATTTACAAGAAATAATAGTAGAATATTATAAATGGCGATTTTGTGTAATATACAAAGTAACAGAGGTAATAAATACCTTAGTGTCCGCTTATTACTGACAAAATTGAAGAAAATTAACAAGAGTTCTGGAGTTAAATTTTCACCCTCCTCGCCAAAACCCAAATTTGAATGAACAAAATGATCTTTCTATATCTACAGTCTACAGAGGAAACGACGGCATATTTAAAACATTTGAAATGAAACTTTTGATACATGTTTAAACTGTAGCACACGCAAATAATTTTTCAGTTTAATTAAAATTACGCCTTAGGGAAACTTAGTAAGTAAGACACGTTTCAGCAAACTAAGGGTACGAATATGCGGGAGTCAGTGCTTCCAACTCTGACAAACAAAATTCCCACAGCAATGACCAAACTTTTTCCCTTTTTGTTTAATAAATTTTAAGAAAATATACGTTATATTTACTAAAATGAACTGTACTCGTGAGATTTGTAAGTAAAAGCAGACGTTACGATTATTGACCGTCTCTTTTTTTGATAAGTGACGTCAGTTTTAAATAATTGAGGTTATGTATATTCTGCAATATGAAATAATCTTGTCTTTGGAATTGTTCAGAACCTGTTCAAGTGGGTAAGTGTAGGTTGATTAAGGGCATTCAGGAAAAGCGTACCATATCAAAGTTATGTATTTTTAAAAGGAACACCCTGTATTTTACTCCATTTTTAAAGCACCGTAAAAAAATAGTCCATTACAGTGAGGTCTGGATACCTAGGTGGCCACTGACATGCACCATTCTTACTTATCCATTTATTACTAAATTTTCGATTTAAATAATTTCTCACTGAATATGAAATATTTTTAAATGCCCCATTTAATTGCATCCTCATTTTTCTCCTTATATTTAAAAAGAGGTCATCAAGAAGAGCCCAAACGAAGATAAAAAACGAAACGGCACAAATATCTCCAATATCGTTAGAGATAGGTATAGGTAACCTATAACAGTTTGAAAGAGTTTTAAATTTCCTAGCTTCCGAAGTAAAAATATACTGGGTGTCCTACTTAAAATAATCAAGTTTAACGTTGAGAAAAGTATTCAGTAATTTTGAACACCCTGTACAATACTAAGTGACGACAAATATAATAATTTATAACTTCAAAGATCTAAAATATACTCTCCAAAGCTGCTTCCTTAAAATTATTTTTTTTTGCTAATACATATTAAATTTCTACGCTAAACCTGCATTTTCATTAAAATTGAAATATCTCACAAACAATAAGTCCTAGGTATGCAGAACCTTTAATAAAGTTCACCTATTTTTTTATGGCGCTTTCTAAAATGCAGTAAAATACAGGGAGTTGTATTTAAAAAAACATAACTTAGATATGGTACGCTTTTGGACACCCTGTATATTTCAAAATATTTTTAAAATATAGCCGTAATCAACCTACCACCTAAACAGGTTTCTATAACATTTGCCGATTGAGGTGTTACTGATGGTCCACCCTGTATGTAAGGAACATCAAAACTAATATTAAATATTTTATGAATGCAAATACGATAGCTTATTTCAAAAGCTGTACACAAAAGTCTGCTGAAATGTACAATTTTTACACGATGTTAGACACTACGGCAATTAGAATTCGTATTATGGTATAAAATCCAGATACTTGAAATATCAGGACTTTTAACTCCTTTAATGTGCCGAGTAAGGTTAAATATAATCATAAGCGACAATTATTCTTTGTTTTGCCACCAATCGTACATAGTCTCTAGTTTAATTTTAATTTTATTTCTTTAAAACGAATTACGAACCTGAAATATACGATTTACTGTCGGACATTGAACGAAATAGAGTTTTTGCGGTTATATCATTTTATTTAAATTTAAAAACAAATAGGAATAAGTAAAATTAGCAGAACCAAAACCTTTTCTAATAAAAAAGCTGTTTTCCTAGATGTATTTTTATTTATTGTTATACTGTGCGCCTACTTTTTCGCCTTTAGTTAATTGTTAACAAACTTTAATAATACGTTAATATACCCTGCGACACTAATATCCCACTTCTGATTTACCGTGAGAGCGTCGTGCCTCGTTCGGGTCATCAATCAAACACTAAACGCTACTTTTCTGCACTTACCATATGGAATGGCTATGGCAAAAATCCAAGGCGGATATAATTTGTCTAAAAAATCGTCTAGCTTCCTTAGGTGTCAGTCTGCCCTTCTTCACTAGGTAGTCGAACAGCTCTCCACCCGACACGTGCTCTAACACTAAATATCTGAAAGGGATTGAAATTTCTCCGTTATTTTTGTCGCACAAAAACGCCTGTAAAGGTATTATTAAAGTAATGAGTTAGTACTTACAGATATTTTTTGTTTTCGTAAACGTCAGTCAACCCGAGCACGTGGGGGTGGTCTATCAGTTTCATTATGGCTATTTCCCGTTCGACCTGCAACAGAAAAACGTTGTCAGAGACATCGATCTACCCAGCGCCTCCCAGATTGATATTTTATATGCCATTAGGCAAGAAAATTGGTCCAGCGAGGATGGAAATGCCTCGTTTGTCCTTGGTATAAAAAGTGTCCTAAGATCGTCAACGTTTGAATTCTACGCTGACATACATTAAAGCTAAGTTTGTTTTTTTTTACGATAATATTATTTATTTAGGGACAATAAAAATAACATGTAAAAACAATACTACAACGTACAAGTCATTAACGTCCTGCACTGGATTTGAATTGTTTTGTTCCGTGAAATATCATCGTCAAAGGAAATAAATAAAAGAAAATAAATAAATAAATTTTCAAATTTGAAGTGTATTCGTATTACAATGAAAACTTGTTTTTCTAGAAATGTGTATCGATTTTACATATTTGAAAGTGGTCTAGACATTCAAAAGTACTATTGGGATGTTTCTCGTCAAACGGACCACCGACCTGGACAAAAATCGCGTGGAACGATCGAGACGTGTAAGGGCTCAAAATATTCAAACGCATAGTGGTACTTTTCAAAAATCCAGAATGGCGGACCCAATATGGCGGCCGGAAGCTGGAGAAAACCTGAGTGTACAGCAAAAAAGGGTTGTGAAAAAAAAATTTGCAACTAATCGGGTCATTTTTTAGTTCAAATTGTAGTGAGGGACACCTCTTAAAAGCTGGTGTGGTTGGATGAAAAAATCCAAAATGGCGGATCCAACATGGCGGTCAAAAAACCGATTTGGTGACTGAATTTTTAAAAATCAACGGAGTTACACCAAACCTGATATACGAGAGTTTTTGAGGTCGCTGATTACGAATCCGAGGTCAGATTTGCAAAATTTAAGATGGCGGTTCCATGATGGCGGACGAAATTTCGGAAAATCGAACGATTACCACTAAATTTGATATATGGGGATTTTTGGGGTCGTTGATCATGTATCTTAGGTTGGATTTGCAAAATTTAAGATTTTATCCGCCATACTGGATTTGTCATTTTTTAACGACCTTCGGAAACCCCCCATATACCAGATTTGGTGGAAAACGGTTGATTTTCCGAAATTTCGTCCGCCACATGGATCCGCCATCTTAAATTATTCAAATCTGACCTCGAATTTGTAATCAGCGACCTCAAAAACCCCCGTATACCAAGTTTGGTGTAAATTGGTTAATTTTTTAAAGGTCAGTTACCAAAGTTGGTTTTTATTAATTAAGTATTAAAATTCTGTTAAAGTTAAGACTTGTTAAAGTTAAAAATGATTTTTATTATTATCATAAAATAAACGGATAACTTCAAATTTTTCGTTCTCACTAAACATTATTTCTTTGTTAAAATAGTTTGTTATAGGAAATAAATTAATGATGATAAACAAACATCTGTGAAAGTCATTTGTTTGTTCTCTGTGCCTCGTCCATAGTCACTGCGATCCGTCAGACATAAATTTCCCTCCTGTTTTTTCAAAAATAGTTTTAAACCGAAATATGTCAAAAAGTCCTGAATCAAACAGTAACATATTATATGTTTTCGAAAAGAGAAAAATTCAACAATGCACTAATATAGGTATAGTGTTCCATTTTAAAAAATTCTTTAATTTAGTGATTTTCATTATTAATTGTTTTTTCTAATAGTGTCTTATAAAAATTCATAAAAGAAGCTAAAACTTTTGTATTAAAAACTTTTTGTAATTTCAATAATAAACGCACAATAAGTTGTTAGATTATATCGATTAACCCTGTAGATTCATATTACATTATACAGCCCCATCTTTTTCTCTATGAAAAAGTGATAAAGACCAACGTTTCAGAGAATTTAGCGATTAGAATAGAAAATGGTTTGTCTAAAACAAGATGGGGTTATTATAAAACATTTTATAGTATAGTATTTTTTCTTAATACCTACAATAATTAAAATTGATAGTGTTAAATTTCTGTTTAATTAATTTGAGAGCGGAAAACAGTAAACAAACTACGAAATATTGTGCAAACTATCAAAGCAAATAAATGTATAAATCAGAGAGCGACACATATACAAGGTACTCCATTTAAAAATACATTACGTTCGATTTATAGCTCCGAAATGCAAAATTCAACTATATTTTTATATAGGTATTTGAGGTCGCAATAATATTTCCTGAAACTTCAGAGATAAAAGGGGCAGAATGTTATATGAATATCTTTGTAGGTATATGTTTTTTTTCTGCAGTAAAAATAATTGAGTTTGCCATCTAAAAATTTAGAAATGATTAACAGTCCCATAAAAAAGGTTCTGTAGAGGGTATATTTTAGCGTTTTATTAAAAAATGCCTTGATAAATTGGGCTGCGAATTCGGATACAGCATCAAAAAATACACAAAATCTAAGTACTCATGTCTCTCGTACAGAACTTTTTTTGGGGCTGTTATCAATAACAAATGATGTAATAAAAAAATTGATATAATTTGCAGGATACTGCCTAAAATTACTGAACCGTTTTTAAAACGCCTTTTGATATAAAAGTCTTATTTTGGCAATAAGAAAGGGTACTTACCTTCATAAGTACACTCTCACTCAACTTTTCCCTGTTTATTATTTTGATAGCTACTTTCTTTCCAGTCACACAATGAACTCCTAACTTGACCAGACCTGTAAATAAAAAATTACTATACTGGGTAACTCACATAAAACAGATAGTTAGTTAACTGGGTATATATTCTTTCAATTGCAAAGAAAAAGTTCATTTCTTAAAAATATATATTTGGGATTTTATTTTACGCACTGGTGAGGAGGCATAACTATTTTGCATCGATTTTTTAGGTAGGATTTTAAAAATTTCTTTGATAATTGAAAAAAGTCATAATCAGATTGAGTGATGTCAGGATTTTTTGTTTGAAACAGTGTATTATTTTAAAATTTTGGAACTAGAAACTTAAATTAACATTTTATAAAAATAAATTTATAAACATAACTTTTTTAATTTATAAACCAGTAATTGCTATTATATGTATGTTAGGATTATACATTTTTAAAATATTTTATGATGTAAGGTTGGTAACAGCCCTGAAGTATAAGAAAGAAAAAATATGATATACGTTGGTATTGTTTTCAGTATTGTGCATTATGATACGGGTACCAAACCGAAACAAAAATGTTGTATGCGTTTAAGTTTATGTTAATAAACAGTTTAAACAATATAGTGAACGTTTGTTTATTAAATATATAAAACAAGAAAACTATTAACATATGGAATTTCAATAACTTTATGCGTTATTTTTAATTTGCAAATAGATATTATTTTATTATAACAGTTTCTAGCAATTCTAGCTATTAATCTTATTTATGTCTGACAGTTTTGTGGATGAATAATGAAGAAATTGCTCGTAAAAATGCGAAACCGGTGATTCTGACAAGCGTATGTTGTCACCAGGATTGCCAATGTGCAGGTAACTACCCAAAAAACGGTTATTTTGCATGTGCCCGTGGATAAAAAAAAGTAGCAGGGAATTCACATTTCAGATACTTAATTCACAATCCACCCAAAACCTTTTTGCATTTTGCACGAAGTGAACGAAAAGATTGGCACGCACACGCTAAAAATCCTCAAACACTCTATAAGACTGCAATCATAGCTACTGCCTGGCATTGAAATTTAGCCCAATTTAAAGGTCCTAGAATAACCATCTATGAACTTTAACAAAATAACACTATTTTAAATTTTAACCATTGCACTAAGCGTGTTGTATTTATTTAATTTAATGATTTTAATCATAAGTCCGGTTGCAGAATCAAAAATTAAAATTTGTTTTCATAATTATATGTTAATTAGTCATTTGTCGGAGGCAGCTGAGTTTAGTTGCACTAATAGCATAATATATAGCCAGTAAGGTCATATACTTTTTTATAAATATATATTTAAGGGGTACAGAATTTTAACCTCAAACAAGTCAGCCATATTAAAAAGGAGTAGATTTTTACCAGTTCTGTGGATCTATATTGTGCACGACGGGATTTTCAAATTTCGTGTGACCTTTTTACACAGACAAATAAATTTAGAAATTATTAAATTTGACCTTGAATTAATTACCTATGTGTAATACACAAAATTGCCCTCAATTTATTGACGACGATAAATTCATGATGAAATTGTAGGAATAGGACTGACCTCCAATTTTTCAACAATTTTTTGGTGAATTCTATCACATTTTGATATAAAGATATAATGCTAACTGTGTTTATGATAAAAATCATTAAATATGATTTAAATTGGTTATCACGGAATTATTTATTAATTAAATTGACTGAGGAATTCCAATAAAAAATTGGACTGTGTAATAAGCTTATTAATAATATTTTCAGTTAATTAATTCCTTTTTTGTATAAAATGGCGGTTAGAGAAATACTTTCTTTGCACCTTCACTTAATCTATTTTGCATGTAAAGGTGTAAAGAAACAATTTCTCTTTGAAATTTAAAAATTCTGCTACACTCATATCAACATATCTACTGGTTTTTAATATGGTTGACTTGCTCAAGGTCATAATTCTTTATCTCTATAAAACCTATTTATAAAAAAGTATTTAGTTGCCACTGCAATTGACTAAAATATTCAAAAATTACGTTTAGCGCTCGATCTGACGCTGAAATTTTCGTTTAATAACGTTACAACGCTTATTTCATTTTGTTATGACAAATGGGGGCAAAATGAAAATATAAAAAATATAGGTCTGTATTTTCATATTGTAATGCAATTAAAAAATTATAACACATGCTTTATTAAGTTATCGGTTACGCGCTAATGGAGACAATTAGTGATATGCGGTTGGCAGCATTGCGTTGCGCATAACTTCCTCTCTAACCACGTGTTCTTGGATTGTTGATATCTGATCTTATTTTTCCGCAATGCTATTACAGAGCCGAAAAAAAAATATTATAGTGAAAAACCAAACTTATACTTGCTTTAGACAATTTTTGTTACAATTCAGAACACCATAATTACTAATGACATTTATTAGAAGCATGGCAAAAATTTGATGTTTAATAAAACTTTAATAGCGATTTCCTGCTAAACGATTACATTTATCGGCTTGAAAAAAGAGTATATAATTTTTTCTGATATTGTTTCTCTTTTCAATAATGTTTAAGTCTCTGTGATGTCTAGCATGAGAAAAATGTTATGAACAAAACAAATTTTGAGTCCGAGATAAAGTTATTCAATAAGTAAATGAAAAAAAATGAACTTTGACAAGCTGTAACTTGCAAACAATTAACAATTCCAAAAAAATTCCAATACATACTGCTATTACTATTTCAATCCCTAGATTCACCTCGGAATTTCCTGACGGACTTTCAGAACACTCTGTATATAAAATTATAAAGCTTAAACAATCTTTGCTTATTTTCTGAACAGAGCTCGTATATTAAAAAAATTAATTATTTATTCCCAAAATCGGAGTGCCCAAACCAAACATGAGAGAAGACCATTTTATGTGGGTGAATCACTATATTTTGACTCCCCTTTAACTTTTTTGTTTTAAGAGTTATAAAAAAATGTGAAATACAAAAGTTGCACGATTTTTTATGAAGTTTTTGAAAATGATAGTAGAAAAACAAATGAAATTCAAATAAAATGGCCGCGGATGTTAACTTTGTTAATTTAAATGGAACACCCTGTATATTTTTACATATTTGGATAGAACGTTCCTTGTCGAGCATAGTTGTATAGGGTTTGTTGGGTCCATCTCTAATAATAGGCGAGATAATATTAAAAAACTAAATGATGTTTTTTTATTAAGAAAATAAGACATCTTGTAATTGTTAGACCTCTTTCAGGCATTTCTGCCTTTTTTCCAATTACGTAAGGATTTAGATTTAGTTGTAATATATTTTGACATATCGGACATTGATATAGTCCAAAATGCGTATAGGTATTTTAAGTAAATCTCACTAATTAGACCGTGTGAGGCCAATTACTCATGGACAATCTTATATGGTAGGTCGTAACAGTGACAGGTAGTAATGTCATGATAACATTGTTATTGTTTGACAGTTTGTATTAGTATTTAATTAAAATGGGTTACACAGAAGTACAAAATTGAAATGTTATTAGGAATTAAAATAAACTATGGATAATATCTTAACTACTCTATCTTAATTCCTATAATATTTAAATTTTCTACTTCTGTGTAACCCATTTTAAATAAATAATAATACAAATTGTCAAACAATAACAATGTTGTCATAATATTACCTGTCACTGTCACGGCCTACCATATAACATTGTCCATGAGTAAATAAGCCCCTCACAGACTAATTAGTGCGATTTAGTTAAAATATGTACTTATACCCATTTTGGACTATATCAATGTTCGATATGTCAAAATATATTGCAAATAAATCTAAATCCTTATGTAATTGGAAAAAAGGCAGAAATGCCGAAAAACGCCAACAATTACAAAATATTTTATTTTCTTAATAAAAAACGTTCTTTTCGTTTTTTAATATTATCTCACTTATTGTTAGAGATGGACCCAACATACCATATATGACTGTGCTCGACAGGGAACGTTCTATCCAAATGTGTAAAAATATACAGGGTGTTCCATTTAAATTAACACCGCGGCCATTTTGTTTGAACTTCATTTCTTTTTCTACTATCATATTCGAAAATTTCATAAAAAATCGTGCAACTTTTGTATTTCACATTTTTTTATAACTCTTAAAACAAAGAGTTTAAGGGGGGGTCAAAATATAGTGAATCACCCTGTACCTACAACAAATGCTTGTTCACAGACCACATTATTCTCGACACGTTTTTTTTAAATCCAGTGCAAGGCCGTCATCTCGCTCACCCACCATCCCCGTAGCCGAGCTCTATGTCATCCTCTAATGTCTCCGCAGTCTATATTCACTTCGCCCCTTGTTTATTTATAATAATGTTCCCCTAATTGTGCCGTAGGGTTCACGCGGGGGTGTAATATAGCGGCATGTCCATTCCAAAGCTGTCTCCCCTCGTCGCCATTAAATATTCTTTTCATCCACTACGTCACAATTAGAAAACGACGGGAATGCACCTTATTTATGCAGTAGGTCTCTTTCGCGGGTCATACGATTTGAATATGGCCCCGCGTGACGGGGTTGCGTGTGTTTTAATGCACGGGGGTATCGAGAAAATTGGAAAATGCCGAGCAAAAATAAGTTGTACAGGGTGGGCTTTAGATTAGATAATGTATATGGCATATGGGATGTTTCACGTCAAGCAGATCACCGACCTGGACAAAAATTGCGTGGAACGATCGAGACGTGTAAGGGCTCAAAATGTTCGTCTAGTAACAGCCTTTCAAACGCAGAGTGGTACTTTTCAAAAATCCACAATGGCGGACCCAATATGGCGGGCGGAAGCTGGAGAAAACCTGAGTGTACGGCAAAAAAGGTTGTGAAAAAAAAATTCGCAACCAATCGGGTCATTTTTTAGCTCAAATTGAGGGACACCTCTTAACAGCTGGTGCGGTTGGATGAAAAAATCCAAAATGGCGGATCCAACATGGCGGTCAAAAAACCGATTTGGTGACTGAATTTTTGAAAATCAACCGGTTTACACCAAACTTGGTATACGGGAGTTTTTGAGGTCACTGATTACGAATCCGAGGTCAGATTTGCAAAATTCATGTTTTATTTTAATAAAAAGAGCCATGATTTCTATTTTTTTTTCTCGACAACAAAGTGCGATACGAAAGCTATTCTAACAACAGGAAAGTTTAATGTTTAAACCGAAAAATACAAAATTAAAAACAAACTCAGTGGTGTCCCTTAGGTGCCCAGAAGACACCTTAACGAAATTATTGAAAAACTTCATAAGAGGATTCTACATGGGCTCCATGAAGTCTGATACACTCGCTGGCACGACGAATTGAGGACTGCTGTACCACAGAAGATAATTGTTTCATCTTCTGTGGCTGTACCCGCCACAATAACCTAGCATTGTTCCTTATCACATCACAATGAAACGTGAACAGGGTGAATCGCAAGCAATTTTACTTCTATCACACGTAAAGTTCATTAAGGGGAGTATCAAATAACCATTAAACAATGTCTACCCTCTTCTTTATATACGGGACAATTTGTAGATTTAAGCAAAAAATTTATTTCCGGTACAATATTTGAAAAATTTATTCAAAATCTCTAATATTTTCTGAAACTATACACTGTTGGCTGGCATTGTCAAACATTGAGAAATTCCAGAACCGGTTATAAAAAAATTAATTAGAAGTGTTCGTATCAAAAAATTCACCCAGATGCGATATTTTAAATGTAATTAAGAATTTTAAATGTAGATTTTTGATGATTTTTTATTATTTTGACTAAAGCTTTGCAAAGCAAAACAGTACAAAATAATATATTTAATAACTATTAAAATCAAACACAGTTTAATTTGACTGCAATTAGTTCTTGATTTAAATTGCATTAATACTGTAATTTTATCTAATTTCTAGGGCACTATTTAATAATTTTAGTTATTACAAGTGAAAAAAATCGAATAAAAATTTCATGTATATTTTTAAATATTTTTATAAGTTTTCGAATTTACGAAACAAAGTATGTACAATAAGAAAAAAAATGTGAAGCAAAATAAAAAAAATACACTAATGCAACCTACATGTCCCTACACATTTTTGTTGTCGAACTGTTAAATCCAAACATTGTATGAGTAGGAACACGACGTTCAGGAAATCTTTATTGATATTAACTAACAGCAGCTCTTTCATTACAAACACCCCCAAACAAAAATAATATCTGCATTTAAAAACTCATGAGGCATTTTAGATTAATGAAAATAGAAATACACTAATTTTTCATGTATTTGTTTATTTATTTATTTATTTATTTATTTATTTATTTATTTATTTATTTATTTATTTATTTATTTATTTATTTATTTATTTATTTATTTATTTATACGACTCAACAGCCTAAACCAATTAATGAGTGGGAACAACATTTAAGATTTAGTAAAAGAAAAATAAAAAATAACATTTAAATATAACATGAATACAAATAAAGACAAAAACGTATACGCAAGTATGAAACAAATGAATTGCAGATAATATTATAAACTAAGAAACCGAATAAGAGAAAACACATACATTCAGGGTGTTCCAATTAAATCTTTGCACCTGGCAATTATGGGAATTAAAAAAAAACAATAAAAATCTGAGATACGTCTATTTTCTTTTCAAGGGGAACACGTGAAGGCGTAAGTTTTGGTGTATTGGAAGCTACCCCTCAGGCAGGGGTGTAAAATACAATTGAAGTTTAAATGGCACAAGGTTTTGGAAATCTGCTCACGACTACATACAACTTTTTAAATTTTGGTTTGATTATGACAATCACTTAAAGAATAAGACAAAATATCAATGAATGAAAGAATGTTACTTTATTAAATACTCAAATTGGTTTCCCTCCGCTTCCATACAATAATAAAATCTTTGCTCCACTTCCGAATGAACATTTAGACGACATTCTTCAACAATTCGCTGACGAAGCGCCTCAAGTGAGGTCGGTCGTGTTGCATAAATTTTCGATTAAATGTCTTTAGAGAAAAAAGTCTAAGGGCATTAGATCTGGCGATCTGGGAGGCCACTCAATTAGACCTCTGAGTCCTTCCTAGTGATTTCCTTTTCATTGCGACACCTGCAACTGTTTTCCAGAAAAAGCCGATTTTAACTTGTTATACTTCTATTGAAAATTAAAAAATATAAAGAACCTAGAATCCTATTTTCCCTACATGAAACAAGTATATCTTTTTTAAGAAGATATGGTCAAGGATTTCGATTTTCGAAAAAAGAATTACGATTTTGACAAATAAAAAAAGTTACGGATTTTGAACCTTGGTTTGCCCCCCGTAGGGACGCCCCTGAAAACAACGTGTCAATTTGGTTTAGATAAAGTAATTCCTCGTAATAAATGGTAGCTTTGTATAAAATTTTATCAATTTATTTCGAAGTATTTTCGAGATATCGTAATAAAATTGTGTCTTAATGGCCTTCTTTAAGGGAGCGCAGCGCCACAGGGTGGCGTTTTCGGACACATGTCGATATGAAGTTTTTTGCTCAAAATTACTTTCTCTCTCATCTATATTCGTTTGGCACACCGGAAATGAAACACCCTGTATATTGCCAATTTTGGACCATAGGTATTTAACATATTTACGCTGAATGTCCCCTAACTTTTTAACATGGATTTCATAGGTGCCCCACCTATCATACCAGTAATCCATATTCCAGTTTCGATAAAACGAATGCGTTAAACAACAAGGAAGCAGTATGTACAAGTTTCAGAAAACTGTCTTGAGTTTCTTAGAACAAAGCCGAGATTTTTATATGCCTCACGTTGTATATTGTGTTCGACAAAACTAAGCTTACTGTCAAAGGTTATACCGATGGCAATATTCCTGGCCGAGAAATAGTGAAATTTCTGGCGTTTTTAGGTACTGAAATCTTTAAAAGTAACACGTGTAGAACAAAAGTAAGCACAAAAATAAAATCCTTGATGTTTTGTTTATTCATTGTTACCATTTAAATTTACTCAAATAAAATAATAACTAAAAAAAAGCGTTTGTAAAACATGCGTTTGCTGTTATTCTAACCCCACATTTTAAGAATTATTTTCACGTACTTATAAATAAAAGTAAACAATTTTATATGTAGGACTAAGCAAGTAAATGTTATAAGAATATTTACATGTGGAGTTATATATAAAAAAGTTAGTATTTTCGTAGATTTCAGTACCTAAAACCTTGATGGTTTGATCGTTTTTTGCACCTGTTTATTCGTTTTACTGCGGCGTCTTTGAAAATACTCAGGTGGCATGACATAACATTCCTGTTATTTGATAAGCTTTAGATTATTCAGTTATTAAATGTTTGAAATTATTTGTCTTTGCGGAATACACTATTTAAAGAATATGGGGCCTTTAAAAGTATTGCATTTCCTAATGGGCTTACTATACTGTCAGTGTCGTAATTAAAAGTAGTGGGATTTGCTTTCCTCGTGAAAACATAAAATTGCACTTCGAGAAGTTCAGAGGTAATTTATTTTTAGAGCACCAATCAGAAATTTTGTCCAGGTTAGACTGAAGTTTGACACAATCATTAATATCTGACACAGACAGATACAATTTGAGATTATCTGCAGAAAGAAGGGTCTCAAATTCAGATTCCGGACAATGTCATTAATAATGACTAGAAATAAACAAGGTGTAACTTTGAGTGGTGGTCATATTTATACAGAGGCTTTCTTTGACCTTTAGAAACACTTTTCAATAGTTTATTTCGTTAAATTCCGTTGTAGAAACTATTTTTTTTTACCTTGTTTCTTTACCTTCTCTGAATTTGTTCCCGTCCAATATTATTGTACTGGCATTCAAAGCTCGCGTTATTTCAAAAAGGTGTATGTATTATTGCATTTTCGCATTCTACGTGAAATTTGAGGGTCACTTTATTAAATATTCCCTATACCTTATAGAATTTGAAATATTAATATTTAAAAAAAAAATTTCACAGATGCAAGGATCCGCGGAGATGCTAGTAACAGTAACACTTTTCAGGAGTGTGATATCAGGTGGGTTTTTGGTAGGTACCTGTAATGGGCAAAGGTAGTGTAACCTAAATTATGGTGTACCAACAAATTAAAACGCCCAGTCATTATAGACTTGTAATTCAGGATTTTTGAGGATTTTTACACCCTTAATAAGTGGTAAAAATTTCAGCCCGTTTTGATCATTAGTTGTTTTTGTACCTAAATAGTTGTATTAACATAGGCATTTACTGAGAATTTAGTTTTTTAAATTTAATTTGTTTAAAATTGATTGAAAATATGTTAATATTTATTAAATTGTTAAGATAGGTAATTATTATAAAATAAAATAGTAACCTCTTTACTTTAGTTTTCTTCAAATTTAAAAAAAAACCGTTGTTGTAAGTTGATTGGAGCTGAGATAATTTTTTTTTATTTATTTAATCGCTGTGACCTTAATTATTAATATTAAGAGCCGAAATTTGGGGAGAGTATACATTAAGAGCTATATTTTCATGTCTTAACATTAACATTAATGTGAATTCAACTATTTAATTTCGAAAAAGAAGATAGCGGCGATGCGTTCTATTACTTGGTCTAGCGAACGAGTGGGGAAGGCGAGGCTTAGCATGCGCGTTTAACGATGTAATAAATATTAACATCTTTTCAAAGTAAGTTTTAAACAAATTAAATTTGAAAAATTAAATTATCAGTAAATGCATATGTCAATACAACTATTTAGGTACAAAAACAACTAATGATCGAAACCCTACATACAACGCCTGTAAGCTTGGGAAAAATGAATTGAAAATAGCATGTTCTTAGATAACAAATTCCGCCAACGCCAAGCTAATGAAGTTTTTGGGATGAAATTTTTACCACTTATTAAGGGTGCAAAAAGCTTAAAAATACTGAATTACAAGTGTCTGCGATGAAAATTGCATTAATTATTAGCAATTGAAAAAAAGCGGACAATTTCGACCATTTTTGAGCTTTTGCGCATAAACAAATTATCGGAATTTAATCGGACTTGTCTTATTTTACAGATTTATTTAATACCTACCTTTTTTGTATAAACCTTTTTTTCTCTATGAATAACAGTTTTTTTACGACAGTCGAAAAACTACTTTTCCATAATTTTGACCATTGTTTTAACAAAGTTTCTCAACTAGTCTCGAGCTGATTTTTTGATATTTTCTTTATAACACGTTCCTCAACAATATTCCGCAGAGAAACTTCTAATAGTATTTTTTCCCGAAAAAAAGCTATGCTATGCATCTAATGTGATGTTTCACTTTTGCTGTTACATTTTGATAACTTTCAACAGCGATAACTTTGTTAACTTAAATGGAATACCCTGTATTTTGCCGTTACTACTTTTAGAGATATTTGCAATTTTCTATTTTTTGGACACTTTTCTCATATCAGACCTGTTGTCAAATTGGACATGCCTGGGGATGGTTTAAATTATACTAATGATTATTTTAATTTGTCTGTTATTTATGGAAAAACAGCAAATTCTCCACATGTTCTTGGAATTACTTTGTCACATTTATTTTAATAAAAATGTTGAGACACTCTTCATGACAATGTGCACTACGTGGATGCCTATTATTTGGAGTATGTGACGTCACTACTAAAAGGGTCTATTATCGATTTGTGATATTTCTCATTGTGACAACAAAATTTTGATATATCTAATCTAAATTCAAAATATGTATAACAATAAATATTATCAGTAAATATTTAAAAAAATAAAAGCTTCCTACAAGATCGTTCCCTCGGTGTACTTGGGAATTGGGCCTCATATGTCATGCAGAATACAGACTATCTAATGCTTTTTGAATCAATATTTCAGAGTCACGCATAAACACACTAGACAAGGCGAAATCGGCGGCTTCGTATAAAAAAATTAGTGGATTCGATTTTTTTGCATAATCACCTCCGTGAGATGTCCCCGAATGAGGATGAAAATGTTACCGGCCGGTAACCTGGTCACAATTTTTTTAAACTAATTTTTTTAAAACAAATTGCAAAAATAACTTGTTTTGCTCCGGAAAAAGTTTTTTTTATATATTTTGGGGTATTCTAAACAAAATAGTTCCTATGCACTGTGCAAAACCGTACTTATCTTATCAACTTCGACGTCACCTGTTACATGGATGTTGCACAACAATGAAAAAGTAATATTAACGGTCGGTAGGAGGAATCACAAAAAAACAAGCACTTAGGTAGGAAATTCTGGAAGGAAGCCTAGTGAGTTGAAGATAGGCAGTGGAAGGGAGAACAGTGTGCAGATAGGTAGTAAGATTATCGGCGGGCAGTGTGACAAAGTAGTGTAAAATTAAGTGTTTAACCGATATTAGTTAGCAGGTAATATTCTCTAAGTACTTTGTTGTTAATTGTTCTATGTAAGCTTATGATTGTGATGGTTATGGATGCTTCATGACAATAATTTTTTGTATGTTTAGTTTCCATTGTTTTATGCCCAAGGACATATATTCTTCTAAGTTAAAAATTATTATAATTATTATTAACGATTGCTCATTATTTATTTCTTGTTAAAATATATATATTGTCATGGGCGTACAGACATTTCAATAATGACTCCTTTTTTTCACAGCTAACTTGTTTTTGTCCTGATTACGTTGTCTGAAAAACATAGATGTTTCATGATAATAATTCTGTGTATGTTTAGCCTTCATTGTTTTACGCTCAGGGGCATATATTTCTCTAAGATAAAATTGTTACAATTATTATTAAAAATTGCTCATTATTTATTACATGTTAAAATATGTATATTTTGTCGTGACTGCCCAGATATTGCAATAGCAACTTCTTTGTTTCACTTTTAACTTGTTTTATCATGACTACGTTGTTCTTTGATTTCTTGTGCTCACTTTATGTCACACGTCTATACGAGCCTTGTTGAAGTTACTGACATTTTCGCCCGTGCGGAACGAATCTGGATTAAGCTGGATTGCCTCCCGTATGGGATTCCAGCGTTAAGAAGGATCTTCCGAAATCTCAACTTTAGCTAGATAGCTTCCCGTCGTATGGGACTCCAGTACCTTCCGGCCCTGCCGGAACACCAAACGTCTTCAGTTTTACTTGGAAGCACAGAGTACCAACCAGAGATCCGAGTTTCTCTGAACCTTATTAAACGCAATACTTCTCTCTTTGTCGCTTTAAATGTAAAACAGAGGTAGGTGGAGCTAGAGCTCGTTCTCGGTATAGAAGAAATTTGAAATGGGTTTGGGAAATAATAATGTTTCTGATACAATTTGGTAGGTGGCGCTAGCTGGAAAATATTTATGAGATTAAATTTTTTTAATTTTATAAAATTCGACAGATGGCCAGATAAGAAAACGAGAAGTTGATAAATTCAAGATACGTTTAGTAAAACTTTTATGGTTTACAGAAATTAGTTAAATAGCAATGAAAATAATATTAACATTATGATGATCGCATTTTATATAACCTACGCATAGGTTGCAGGTAAGTACGTAAGTAAGTAGTTTATATATAGCGTTGATATTTGTGTTGTATAGTATTTTTTCAGTGCCCATTATTGTATTGACTGTTAATTTAATGTTTAAGTGTGTTTTTTGCGTGAGAAACTTTTGGTTTTCCAATTTTTTTGACACTTGTGACAATGACATTATATTGTATTATTTGTGGATATTCCGAAGAAGATGTGAAAAAATTATTCTGTTTTCCACGAAACTCAGAGAAGTGAGAATTATGCATAATTTTTATTTTGACAAATATACATATATGTATATTTTTCCTTGATGATATAAGTAAACTTGTTACTATAAATATGCGAAAAAAAATCTCATCAGTAATCGAAAAATATATGATAATTTTACTACTGAAAAAAAAATATCTATCTGTTATAAATTATAAAATATGATAATTATTTACTACAGCGTAAAACTCTCAAATCATAATAAAAATATATTCCACTAATATATAAAAGAGTAGTTAGTACTTATTATATTTATATCTTATTTAGGTATGTCTAATATGTCAGTATATATAATTTATTGTATTATATTTTAGATCCAAAATCTGGCAAAAATCCCTTGGTATGATATATCAGGAAAAATTATCTGCACATATACGACATTGTGATAAGCATTTTGAAAAAAATAATCTTTTAGCTACATATAAAAGTTAAATATATTGATAATAATATAACTCAGTGTATTATTTTTACCATGTCTAAATAAAAAATTTAAAAAGAAAAAAACATGCTTACATGTTACTGCACAAGATTTTACGCAAATTTTTGTATAAAGTAGGTTGAGATATTTCCAACCTGATACTTTATATAAAATTTTGCAGAAAATCTTGTATACTGGTAATAGGATTTAAAGAATATTTCAAAATTCCCGCTATGTGGCATACCGCGCCATCTACGTAGGTTTTACATTAAGAGCGAGAGAGTAAAGTGATATAGCTCTGTCTCTTGAACTACAATTACATGTTCACTTGGTCATCTGGTTGGTAATCTGTTGAAGTTTGTTTTGTAAATGTCATTATATTCGTCAGGGAGACTAGACATCTCCATGATATTCGTAGTAATTTATTATAACTTCAATTTGAATAGAAGTGTATTTGAAAACACAAAAAATTTAATATTATTATAATTATGATGAAGCGTTCGTTCACGTCGAAAGCGCAAATAAGAAATTAATATGCTTAGAAACAACGAACTTTTTAAAATGAAAGTTTTCTTCTACTTTCACTCACAAAAAGGCCCAAAAACAGTGGTCAGATATTGCTGAAACTTTAAATGGTTTAATTAATGTTGTTTCGGATGGTTTACAATTTCTGCAGCTTGCAAATTATTCATTATATTTAGAATTAATAATAAATTATTTGGATCCATTAGAAATTTCAAATTTCAAATGATTACGCACCTTCGAACAGCGGATGAATGAAGTGACTTTTCGCGCATGAGCATGAGATGACATTTGGATTCAAACTATTCGGAGAAAACGCCAATTCCCCCGACAAAACTCTGTGGAATTATTTCTCTTGATATCTAGAGAAAATATTCCACAAGAAAATTTCAAAAATCACATTATCTGCGTGTCAAGAGAAAATGACGTAATTTTCTCTAATGAACTAATTCTCCTGTTTTCAAAAATCAAGCCCCTGGCGTGAAACATTTCAGGCCATACCTCCCGCCGTTTGTTTCGGCAAATTCGGTCTCTCATTACCGGAACATTTTGAACACGTGCTATGGACGTCAAAATTGATTCGCGGCACTGCTAACGCAACTAAATTCATTAACTACAAGTTGCAGGTCCTAATCCCTTAAACCGTCTTGTCAAAGCGTCATAACTGACAGCGGTAACGATTCTAATTCCTATATCGACGCCCAAACGACTATCTGGCACCTGGTCAGGTTTCGCAGTATAATCTGAGTAGGGTTTTGGATGGGGCTGGTTTAATATTGGATTCAAATTAGTCCCTGGGCAGTGCTAAAATTCCCCAAATGGTAATTCGCCCCGATATGCCCGATAACGTGGGTAAATAAAACTTGGGAGCACGTTCTCCATTTTTTTTTTTTGTAGTATAGATCAGACGAAGGTATTTTCCATTAGGAAAATAGCACAAACACTGATTTGTGCTCTTAAATAAGCAAATTTGTGATTTTATCTGGTGTACCTCAAGGTTCGGTATTGGGTCCGCTATTAATTAATAGCTTTATTGATGACATAGAAAAAAAAGTACTAGTAAAAGTATGTATATTTAAAAATAAGCAATAATGATGATTGTTACATGCTCCAGGAAAATATGTATCTGTTAGATTTCTGCCAAGAAAACTAGTTTTCTTAAAAAATTCAAATTTGGTACACTTATTTTTTTATATAAGCGGAACGTAAATAAAAAATTTGGTGATAATACATATACAGGATGTTCTCTTTCTAGTGCCTGTGCACCACTGGCCATCCCGTAATTTTTTTGTGTGTACGCCAGTGATGCCAGAATTTATATTTTTAAGAATGAACACTATTTTAGAAGATTTTTTTGCGCTTACAAAATTTTGATATCGTTTATGGATTTCGAGTAAAATTGGCATTTTTTATACATTAAATATAGGCAAAAATTCCGATTTGTAAAAAATAATTTATAACTGCAGACTCAAAGCTGGGAATAATAATGAAAAAACGTCACATTAAAAAAATAACTAGGTACACATTTTTAGTCTTAGTATGATCAATCTATAAAATAAAAATCAACACTAATATTTTAAATAAACAGTATCAACTAATAATGTAAGAAAGTCAACATTAACATTTTAAATAAACCTAAATTGATATTTGTAATCACATTAAAATAATATTACAGTAACTGCTCAAAGTGACTTCCTTGTTCTTAAATGCAAATTTTTTCGAAAATTAAAATGAAATTTATCCAATAATTGTGCATTACCTCCCATAACAATAATTTAATTTTCTGTTCTTTCCCATTATTCGTTTTCTGTATTTACTGAATAGTTATTTACGTTACAAGGTCGGGAAATAGTATATTAAAGTACAAGTCTAGATGTTTACGGACGAGGCGACGAAGGAGCCGAGTCAGGAATTTCTAGACGAGTACTTTAATGACATTTCACGGCCGTGTATCGTACAACGTTTTATTTCATACTATGTTGTATTAAAAATGAAATTTCAGTGTTTTATTTTACATAACCTGCCTGTATGTAGGTGTTAGCGTGGTTTCGATTCTTGTTTTATCGCATAGCTTTTGATTTAGCTTAGTGATGTAAAAACAAAAATGACAAATTTGACACTTTGTCATCTCGTGCGTATTTTGTGATAATTTTCGTAAAAAATTAAAGAAATCGAGCTAAAATGTGCTGAAGCAACCAGTAAATTGGTGCCTACGAAGTCTTCTGCTCGTTATGGGAAGGAATACCAGCTCTTCAACGTGTGTTTTTTTAAAGCAGTCCGGGAAGTAAAAATTTTCCGGACTCAGTACTGTAATGAGTTATTTCCCGGACTTAAATGAGTCCGGTGAAGTAACTCATTACAGTACAGTATGAAATAAAAGTTATAAACTGTGGTCCTCAACGCTCCCCAAAGGAAATAATTACAGGGTTTAGATTCGGGGATCGAGGTGGACATTTTAAAGGGGCATTATTTCCTCTACCTATCCACCTGTTAGCATAGCAACCTATAATAGTTGGTCTTTTAATACTCTATTAACGGAACTTTTCGAAAGCCAATCTCTGCCGCTAAACGCCTTTTATTTGAGGAATTTCTTCGACTCTTTCCAAAATTTGTTCCTCCAACTGAATAGTTCCGGCCGTACGTTATCCACGATTTAATGTTACATGTAAAAAACGTCTTGTTTCCCGAATGCGTCTCTACGCATTAGCAAATGTTTTGTGATTTGGAATTCTTCGATTAGGAAATCTTTGAGCATATGTTCAAACAGTAGCACAACAATTTCCTTCACAATGACCCAAAACTAATAACATATCAGTTTGTTCAGCAAATAAAAACAAACTGAACCTTTTAATATCATTGTAATGAATTTGTTTCTTTGTTATATGGCACCTCGTACTAGACTGTTCTAATTATCTTAAACTGATTTTATATTATTAATGTGTAAATTTTACTCGAAATCCATAAACAATATCAAAATCTTCTAAAATAGTGCTTATTTTAAAAAATATAAATTCTGTCGTCATTGGCGTACACACAAAAAAGTTATGGGATAGCCACTGGCGCAGTCACTAAAAAGATAACATCCTGTATATGTATTCTCACCAAATTCTATATTTACATTGCCCTTATATAAAAAAATATGTATACCAAATTTGAAGTTTCTCAGAAAAACAGTTTTCAAATTATTTGAAAAAAACTAGGTTATCTTTCTATATTTAGAAGGCTATATCTCAGTAGGAGTGCATTGTTTATAGGTAAGTTAAGCTAAATAGTTTTATATTCATCCAAGGAACCTGTGGTCAAACGTTGTCCATCCTTTTCAGGGACACCCGTAATTTAATGGTTGTTTATTACGGTTTTTTATTAATTTTTATTACCGTCAACTTGGGGTGATGTTGGACAGCAGGGGTGAAGGTGGACAAACGGTAGTATTAAAAAAAATCCCTACCCGGTAGGTGGGGGGTGAACATTTAACTGATTTGGCGGCAGAAATCGTGAAACAACATGTTCTGTTTCACTTGGAAACCGGTGTGGGTATGAAGGACGGAGGTAAGTGAGTGTGATTTACGAAAGTATTGCATGAAAATTTGACATTTTCATAAACTTTTTCTTATAACTACTGTAGCTACAATGTGGCTGGCGGAATATCAACCTTTTTGTCTGAGGAGTAGCACTATTGTATGAGTATTAGTCGTGGAAATTTTCAATTACATTTTTGTAAAAACAGTGGAGTCGGGGAATTTTTTTTACATTGTTGTCTTATTCCAGGGTGAAGTTGGACACCCAAAAAATGCCCCGAATATTTCGAAAACCGCTTGGCATGAAGCCAAATTGTAATTACCCCGCCAGAAATTTGGAAATGGCAGTAAAAGAAGTGAAAAATAAGATTTTAAGTGTCAGGGGTCCAGCTGAAAAGTGGAATGTTCCAAAATCAACACTTCATAATCACGTTAAAGGAATTATAATAGTTTTAAATAAGTTTTTAAATAATGTTAAATATTTTTTCTTATATTTTTTAAAAGAATTTGAAATTTTGTTAATGATAGTTTTAATAAAGGTTTAATACACATTTTTCAAACTCTATAAATTTATTTTAGAGTAAAACTGAAAGATTTCCTTTTTAAAAACAATTTTTATGTGCAACTCGGGCAATAGACCGTTCCGTAACTGGATTTCCATTGATTTCAAGCTATGTTCAACTTCACCCCTTTTTGCCGGGTGAAATTGGACAACCGTTATCAAAAAATATATAAAAAACTAAAACAAAAATACACATTTTAATTATACCACACAATAGAATACACCTTGGCCTACCTACATGATTTTTTTCAGAATTTTTGACATACCAGACCCGGAAATAGAGTAAAATAATCGAAAAATTCGTCCAGCATCACCCCCGTTGACGGTACGGTTTTTTATTAATTTTTATTAATGTTTTTAATTACTATTTTTTATTACTGTTTAATGGTTTTTTATTACAGTTTAAATTTATTTAATTTGCTGTTATTGTTTAAATTTAAAGAATAGGTTAGTATTAGGCAAAAAATTCAAGACACCTTTTTAGTTATAAAATGTTAAGCGAGTCCGAAAATCATAAAAATTTTATAAAATCCATTGGCGTTCTACATTTTTTGACGAAAACATCGACTGACTCACGCCTAACTACGCCACTGGCGGCAGATAAAAAATCTTTATATGAATTAAAAATGCAGCTCTTTACCAACGTACAATAACTGCCAAATTTTAAGAACCTAATATTAACTGTTCCAAATTTATTTCAAATATTAATATATTTTTAAATTTTCAACACCCTGTATCTCGGAATCTAAGCGTTTGCGGCCACATGTTTATAGGAACTTTTTTTCTTAAAATACCATAAAAAATTGTGTCCTGCAGTTACGTATCGTGTTTAGGAAACACCCTTATATTGTCTTTCATCTTGTATTTGTTTCACAGTATTTTTATCATTTTTTTGTTTACTTATGCTATGTTTTATTATTACTTTACTGTTTTTACTATATGTATAGTATTTCTAATCTTTCTTCTATTTCTTTATTATTTCTTTTTAATTGTAATAATTATATGAAGGTTTCTATTCATCTTGTAATTGGACTTACTAACGTTGGACATAAATACTTAATAAACTGTAGTTATTTTGTAGGTTTATTTGTAAGATTTAGCGGGCTATAGGTACGTACACCAGTTGGGTGTACTGCAGACGGTAACTTTTCTACATTTCACGCTAATTGCTGGCGTAATGACTTTTGAGCCTGATTTTCAAGTGCCAATCTTGGACTTGGTCAAGTTGCTCTTAAGCCTTGTTCAACGAGTTTCATAATTATCATTCAACTGGGTTGAGAAATAAGGATTTAGAATCGGTTGGGTGTCGGTAATGTGTTCCCTTTGATAAAACAAGTTTCATATTTTAACTTACTGTTGATTTCATTTCAATGAAAGCTGTGAAGTAATACTGCTATCCGTTGCAGCAGCCAGATATTGGCATTAATGATTCAAATTTATTAGAGACCGTTCAACGACCCCTGTATAATTTTTCCATAAATGAGTTATTAAAGGGTTGTTATGAGGGAGCCGAGAAATGCTCCAGGATTTATGGACGTCATATTTCACCTTAAATTCGGCCGGTGACGAAGACTGGGAGCCAAGAAGCCTTACAAACTTTCAGGGAGTTGTTAAAAGTTGGCACCGTCTCACCTGGGCTTGAAAATGCCGAATTACGATGTCGACATTTGTCAAAATCTGCAAACGCAGGAATTTTAATGAAGTTTTTGCAACGGACCAATCAACAAAAACTACAGTTGAACTGAGCAGATGATGTACGGGACGATTCAGGAGTGTTTAAACCGTGATATACCACAATATGGAATCAGGCTTTAAAATCAGTGTCATTTTGAAAGAAAAATTGCTGGTCATGTAAAAAGGGGAACTGTAAATATTGAAAAATGTAGATAACTGAAGTATATGACCTTGGAAATTTAATTTTCGAAAATTTGTCTATTTAGAATACAGCGGAAAATCTCTTTGGTTGTTCTAAACTTGTTGGTATCCTCATAAACATGAGAGAGTAGAGAGTATTAATCTAAAATGTATCTTAGTTTTCTTTACATTTAAAACAAACAAAAAAGGTTGTTTATAAAAGCTGAAAGCAAACAGCACAGAATAAGCGCAATGCATAATTAAAATTTATACTGAAGCTTCCGGGTTCGACATCCTACAAGACGGAATAAAAAATGTCATCTCTTTCCTAAATTAGTTCTTTGTTTTCGTTCCATATTCTTGACAGCAACGAGGGTTTATTTGTAAAGCTCGAAAAAATTAAACTTTTAACTAATAAAAATGACTAATTTTCCAAAAATGGTAAAATAAACGTTTCGAAAAATTCTAAATAGAGATTGCCACTTTTTGTTTAAATTTAAATACCCCCTAGATTTCATTCGTTGTTATATTGTGAACATTTTTGTGGTTTTTAAGTAAAAATGGAATAATATGAAATATTTTACCTGTCTGGCCCTTGCCTAAGGTTTTCTCTAGCCTGTAGGGCCCAACATATTGGTGCACCTCAGGGGATGGGTTGGAGTTCTCCTTCTGCATTTTCACGACTTGTACAACCCCCCGGTCTCCTGTCACAACCTCAAGATTTTCCTCACGTTGTAGCCCAAGACTGCCAGCACCCGGTACACGGTTCTCTCAGCCATTTTGCTCCGCCACGATAATTATTAAACTTATTTCTTATATAATTTCGATTCCAGTCTACTAACTGCCGAGATACTCTACTTCTGAGGGGGTACAGGAATTTTTCTGGAAAGATTCCTTTATTATTATCACATTTCTCAACAGACCTCACTAATACATACTTTTTTTTCTAAAGACCCCACTTCTGACGCCACTACGTCGCCGTTTTAACGTTGCTTATTTTCGGGTGAGTTTTTTCCGCACCACCCAGGGCGATTTTCCGAGCATTTTCTCAGCTTTCCCGTACCGTAAACCGAGTATGTACAGAACGAGACTGGTGAGGGGTGGCCGAAATAATCAATAGATATGCTGGGAACTCTCACGGGGTGAAATTTCCCTAGTTGCGGGGAAATTTCGAAACGCCCGCCTTGGAAAATGTCTCCGCGGTGATTTCGTACGATTTAAACAGTTATGTTTGTTTGCGATTCGTTATAAGTGCTCGATGGGATTTGCTAAGTATGGTTGACTTGGATTATTTGTTTGAGAGATTAGGAATGGACGAAAGTTAGATGGGGTAATCCGTACGGTTTCCTAAAGAGGGTAGTTTGCCTATAATGATGCTAGGACTTCAGTAGTTGCCTTTTGACGCAATTAGAGAAATTCACGGAGTGAGCGACATCTGTTTGTGTATAGCTAAGTCACTGTAAAGGTGACAATTCTTGGGCTTTACCGTGCCATATATTCTATTTCTCTGATTTAAAACGGCGACATCACTTTTGACTTGCTTTGTATATTTCAACAGCGTTTAATAGCAATAAATATTATAAAAAAATGTATATTTGTGAATAAACACTTTCGAAATAAATTATAATGGAGTTTTATGTTTATTAAAATGAAATGCTTACAGCATTCATGTTTTTGGGATAATTTATGAATGACACAGCACATGTTTACTGAATTTATTAAAATATCATCATTGCAAACAGTTGTTTGATTACACGAATTTCCTTAGAAATACATCCTGAAACTCCTGAAAGAGATATTTATGAGATATATCACCATCATCTAATTAAACAAAATAGTGTGTTCAGCTTCAGATATTTTAAATAAAATAAAAAATAAACAGTGATGCACAATCAGGGAGATATTGGAAATATTTTGTGACAGCCACCGCCAAAGATATTCTTCCTTTCATCATAAAACATTGCTCAAATAAATACTCGATAGATGTCAGCAGTTATATTTCGTTATCTATAGTTAGTAGTGAAAGAAATACAGGCGTTATTTAGAAATTATTCCTCAGACTTTCCTACCATTATTGTGAAAGTTATCGAATTCTTTTTTGAATTTATCTCGAAAGGGGAAGTTGAGTCTGTCAACACCCCATATTTAAATAAGTGAAACATATTCCATAATAGTAGAATGTTAGAACGTCGGAAATGCAGTAAATTCATGCCTGGTGTGTGGGTTGATGACAATGCTGACGGGTCAACATTAAAACCGGATTAATACATTTTTTAACGCAACGTAGTTTGGCGTTGGCATTTGGCAATATAGCTTCATGCTGAGAAATGTAAGAATCTAAAAGGTGGTCCATCCACTTCACTTCTACAATCGCGTTTTATATCTTTCTTATCTTATATTCTGATTTCTGATTAGCAAGAACATCATATTACATGCATTGGCGTATGCGTATATTTTTAATATTTAATATACTACCTTAATATAAAGCTCCGTGGCGTGAGTTATCAGTAGTTGTATTCAGAGACTTACAATTAAGGCCTATGTCAGATTATAAAATTTTCATCAAATTAGTTGCATCGAAATAGTATAAAGGGCGTAATTTTTCCGTCACGAGTGTCACGACAAATTCGATAAACTCCCAAAAATTAAATTATCCAAACTCTTTTATTAATGATTTTGTCTATTCTGATTCAATGAAAGACGGTAGGAAACAAGGTATCCTTCGAAAAAATCAACTGATAGCTTTTGTTGCCATTCATATTTTGATCAAACACATTTGATCCACATACCTAAAATTGCATTTTTGGGTATGTGATTTGATAAAAATTTAGTTTGGCGCAGAGATCTTCAGTGATTTAATCAAGAAGTAATGTTTAAATATTGACGTGTATGCTACATTTTAACACGGTTGAAGAATTATTATGTAACGATTCATTAATTCTCCATTACCCGCATAGATGGCGCTACCATGTTTTCTCGTCAACTCGCTACGGTTGTGTTGCCGCGACTCGACTTGTAGCAGGGTCTGACGAGTGGTAGGTATCGCTTCTCGGCCTCTGGCTAAGATCAAAGTGTAGTATCTGTTCTTATCAGCTTAATATCTGATACGCCCCGCATGCGGGGCCAGTATATTAAACTGATTTTTGGAAATTGACGGAGGTTAGGGGCTTGCTCCACCTCTGTCGCGGGTTGGCCCGGTATTGCAGTACCGCCGGGATCGGCCCACATTTTATATAATTAAACAAAATTTTACTAGTGATGGAAGAATAATCGAATGAATTTAAATAATCGAGATTCGAGAGGTTACCGTTCGAATTAATTTTATAATCGAATGATATACACACTCCGAGTCCGAATCATGAATCGGCTCAACTGCTCAAAATCGTGTAGTTTTTTTGCAAATAGTACAGTTCTTCTACAGTTATAGCACATATCTAAGTTAATAGTAAGGTCCGACAAATTCATAGGGAATTCATTTGGAATACTTTGGATCAAGTAATCCAAAATTCATTGGAAAAGAATAATCTTTTTCTTCAAGCGTATAATAATACTTATATTATATAGTGCAACACCTCCTTTAGAAGCAGCCTATTGTTTAACTAGTACAAATATTTTTCATTTTTTAACTTGTAAAAAAATGTAACAATGTGTAGATAAGTATCCTAGCAACGAGTTAAAGATTCAAGAAGCTTTGACGTTTCATTAAGTGTCAGTTGAAATTTGATGTCGCGTTGGGTCGTTTTTAAAATGCCTGAAGAAATGCAGTGCACACCACCAGAATTACTGGAAATTGAAATACATCAGTGGCAACACTTATACCAACAAAGTCGAGAAAAATTTATGAAAATGCTTACGATAAATTCATAAATTGGGCAAAAGAAAATAATGCACATATTTATTCAGAAAATGTGATGATAGCATATTTTACAAGATTATCCAGAACACTGAAAAGTTCAACTTTATGGGCGCAATATTCAATGGTAAAATCTAAATTAAACATAATGTAAATATTGAGAAATATTCAAAATTAATTACATTTTTGAAACGACAAGGTGAAAATTATAAACCAAAAAAGTCGAAAGTTTTGTCTAAAAAAGAATTTGACGAATTCCTGAATAAAGCACCTGATGATAAATATTTAGCAACCAAGGTATGTACTTTTTAAATTATAGGTACTTAGATATATATTTAACCTTTTTATATTTGTAATACAAAATTTTGTTATAATTTGTAAACTTCAAGTTATTTTATAGTATCCATTACGAGAATAATAAACAGTTTTCGGAAATAAAGATAGCTCATTGGAAGAATGTTGTAAAAACTCATAAATATAGATGTCTTAAAATTACGTCATGTTTTAGAATTTCCTTGCATTTTCCAACTTTTTTTATTGTTACAAAATTAATAATTCTATATTTTTTAGGTTGCACTAATATTTGGAGTCACAGGAGCTTGTAGATGCGATGAACTCATTCAAGTAAAAGTTAATGATGTAAAAGATTTGGGAAATATAATATTAGTAAATATTCCCAATACAAAAACTAAAAAACATCGTTCATTTACCATAATTGGAGAGTTTTATTTAAATTTATACAGAAAATATGCTACTCTTCGGCCAAAAGACATAACTTTTGATAGATTTTTTATTAAATATCAAAATGGCCATTGTCATTGTGTTGTAATGGGCATACATAAAATTTCAAAAGTGCCAAAAGATGTTGCATCATTTTTAAGGTTACATTGATACATTGCATAAGGATACATTGAAGATTCTGTAAACAATAAGAAACAGATAGCGATGAAAATATTAAACCCATTAGAGTATAATGAACCAAGTACATCAAGCAAAACTGTAAATATTGATCCTAAAAATAATTTAATCGAAGACTTTTCTGTTAATAATGGTACAATTGTTAACACTGAAACTGAGAAGCTTATTACAAGTAACGTATTCAACGACAGAACTGTAAACTTTGAAAAAAAGACAGCCAGCAGCGCTTTAAATATCAACAACTGTACCATACAAAATTGCACATTTAATATTCATGTTAATAAATAAAGTTTGATGATAGACATGTAGGTAATTTAGATGTTTATTCGTTTAATTCAAATTAAAGAAAAATAATTGTTACATTTGTTTTTTTATTCATGAATAAAGTGGTTAAAACTGTCATGTTTAATTAATCAATAAAATGTATAAAATGTATAAAATAAATAGTATTACCTACCTACTGATTTTATTTTGTGCTGAGATTGAACATCGCGTTATCCGCTATAAATTTTCAAAATTAGTAATTTTTTATATTCACGCTTGAAGAAAAAATAGTATATGTCACTCGGAGTGGAAGGCTCATTATGTGTTTTGCCCAATTTGCTCAGCCTCGGCTAACGCCTCGGCGAGCAAACTTTTGGGCTCAACACATAATGATCGCCTTCTACTCCTAGTAACATAATATACTATTATCCCCTTTCCAGTTTCCTTTCTTGATAGCATTCTTTCTCATATAAAAATCAGTTTCAAGGATCGATGAAGTGCTTTTGTTTATACAAATTAGTTCCCATTCCCACTAATTTAGACAAAATAAATGACAGGAATTCTAAGCAAATTTATTGAGCCTATCTGTAAACAGTACTCTGCTCTATTGGGCATTGAAAAAGAATCAATGAAAATTAAACTTTTCAATGAGATTCTATCAGTCAAGAGTATTGAGTAGTCCTAGTTATGATGAATTAAAAAAATAAATAAATAAAAGCATAATAGCTTATGATCATGAATGAAAATTCTTATCCTATCATGAAGTCTTTATTGAAGCTGCTTTCAACACTTCCGATTTCTGTTGCAACAACACAACGTAGTTTTTCAACATTACGAATTCTTAAGTCATGGATGAGATCAAAATGACGAGATCGTTTAACAGGCCTTGCACTTCTCTACAGGATGTTTCAGGATTAAGTCGCCAAACTTTAAGGAGATATTCCTCATAAAAAAATAAGAAAAAAATCAAGTATAAATTTTTTTCCAGACGCTTCATTTTCGAAATATCGGGCGTTAAAGATTTTTTAAAAAATTCGAATTTTTTAAATAATTTTTAAATAAAGAAGGAAGGCTATTTAAGCAAAATTTGGCATGACACATCTTCTTATCAGATACAATTTTTCCATAGAAGTAGAAGTCCTGCAAGCAACCAATGACGGAGTTATGGGGACTCAGACTCATTAAATTATAAAAAAAATTAACACGGCCCTACTGAAAATAAAAAACGATGCTGTTCTTAGATAGAACAGTTTGTTATTGACAAAAAGTGTACATTCACTTTTTTCCTAACTTATAGTTTCATGGCAAAATTGATTTTTCGGAAGGGTGCTTCTGGATTCTGTCGATAAACTTTAGGAAGACGTTCCTCATAAAACCTAAAAAAATATAGTACCTATTAAAATTGGTCTTAGTCTCGAGTATGTGTGAGTCAAATAATCCTTTTTATGTATGTCTTTACATAACCCCCTTTTATAACTTGTATGTACCTAGATAATAAAACTTAGAAATATGTAGTTATTTACAATTGAAGACGTAAGACATTGCTATTCTGCTAGTCGTAGATTCCTTATCTAGCCTCTGGTTTCTGGATCTGGTTGTCATAAAAATCTCGAGTACTTTATTAGTAACGTTCTTATTTTAAATCATTTGCACTTAGGTACGGCATTACTTATTATTTTGTGAATATGAGTGATACCGGTTACCAAATAGTGATATTAACGCCCAAATTAACCCTACGCCTCCCACATATGTTTAGTTCATTTGTACCACTTCCTCTAAACTTACAACTGAAATTTTTCAGTTCCAATGACAATGCATTAAAATGATAGAAATAACCTGATGCTGCAGCCAGACCAGGATTGACTTATGAGGGCACTAATCAACGGTTAGTAGCACGGACACGAAGCTTTTCATATTTGTTTGATTTTGATAACTAAACATGATCTTCACTATGAACTGATGCTGCAGCCAGGATTGTCCCGCATGAGAGCACTCCACAATGATTTGTAGCAGAGGCGTTATTTGAAATCGATTGAGAAATATTTCTAAAAAATGTGTAAGTAAATGAAAAGTAAAAAATTATTTTAAAAACTAGCTATAAACATTCTGACTAGATAGTACGTGTCTATTTATCATACTTTTGCTGATGACACTTATAGACCAGGGTCGATAATTTTTGAAACCAAAGGATGAAACCCATTGGAAAAGAAAGAGAATATAACAGAAATGAAAGGAAAAATAATTTACGGGCGATTTGAGGTCGAGAAGGGGAAGGGGGTAAGTTTTAAGGGTAAAAAACGGTTTCCCTTGATTTCCGGAAAAACTACAAGTCTTATGGAAAAAAGTTAAATGGCAAAGTTGTAGGTAATAAAAAGATCTACAACTTTTGTATTTACACTTTTTTCAAATAACCTCAAAATTTATGTGAAAAATTCAAATAAGCAAGTTTTTGGTTTTTTATTTTTATCTTTTACAAAAACATTTTTTTTCACGAAATTTGACTTACCTATTTATGTCCCAAACACGCTGTAATTTTTTTGATTTGAAATATTTATTTTTTCACCTTATTTTTACTTAATATCGAAAAAGCACCCTAATTTTCAATCGAAAATTCTCACGTCAAAATATCTGATTTTTTAAAAACGTAAGTGGCCTTTTTCTTCGTTGAAATCTCTACTTTCTGATGGTGTAAAAAAATATATACATTACTATGGTAAGTTTTCTCAGGAAATGCTAAGAAACGAAATTTTTTTTCTAATCATTATGTACAATTTTGAGTTATTTATTAAAATTTACACTTTAATTTCTCGAAAAACGTAAGATTCCATGTTACATTGATAAACAAAAAAATTACAAGTCGAAATATACCATTATAATTAACAACCAAATAAGTTAATAAAGTTATTATATTTAATAAGACATCTACAATATTTTGAGAAAGTTGTTGAATCTTCTTTTAATTATATACGTAGATGCCTATTTATTGCTATTTTAAGATAACTTATATACCTGAGTGACCTACGGAAAATTTTAGCCCATCAAAAGGCATTTCATAGAGAATTTAATAAATCAACTTTTTTACTGAAAAAAATAGCAGCAGTCACATTTTTTAGATAAAATCCCCTTTAAATCCTATCTTTAATATTTAGAACAACTATTTTCGCATGTTTTTTGCAATCTTTATGTTTTGTGATTTGTAATTTTTTTTGTTTATCAATGTAACATGGAATCTTACGTTTTTTGAGTAATTAAAGTGTAAATTTTAATAAATAGCTCAAAATTGTACATAATGATTAGAAAAAAATTTTCGGATTCTAGTTTTTTTTCGTTACTTTGCATTTCCTGAGAAAACTTACCATAGTAATGTATATTTTTTTTTACACCACCAGAAAGTAGAGATTTCAACGAAGAAAAGGCCCATCAACGATTTTAAAAAAGCAGATATTTTGACGTGAGAATTTTCGATTGAAAATTAGGGTGCTTTTCGATATTAAGGAAAAATAAGGTGAAAAAATAAATATTTCAAATCAAAAAAATTACGGCGTGTTTGGGACATAAATAGGTAAGTTTTCACCAAATTTCGTGAAAAAAATATTTTTTTTGTAAAAGATAAAAATGAAGAACCAAAAACTTGGTTATTTGAATTTTTCACATAAATTTTGAGGTTATTTGAAAAAAGTGTAAATACAAAAGTTGTAGATCTTTTTATTACCTACAACTTTGCCATTTAACTTTTTTCCATAAGACTTGTAGTTTTTCAGGAAATCAAGGGAAACCGTTTTTTACCCTTAAAAACTTGCCCCCTTCCCCTTCCCGACCTCAGTTGCCCGTAAATTATTTTCCCTTTCATTTCTGTTATATTCTCTTCCTTTTTCAATGGGTTTCGTCTCACTATAATTTTTTTTCACTTTTTACCATTTTTGAAGGCTTAAGCACTGGTCTATTATATAAAAGATTGTTTTTAAAATACTTTTTACTTTTAGTTTATTGTTTTTCAGGTCTTCGTACCTTTTTTGATTTGGTGGTGTCACGACAGTCATAAAATTTTAAAAAAGTATGTTTTGTATTTAAATTTTAAATAAGTGCTAATTAAAACTTTGGAAAAGAAAAGTATACAGGGTGTCCCACCGAAAACTGTGTCGATCGCTACCTAGGAAAGTCCTACTCCGAAAAACTTGAAAATTTGTCAACATGGCAGTGTCCCTAGGGCGAACACAACTAAAATATTTAGAACTCTCCACCACTTCCGGTTATACCGAAGTCAACACCAACTTCGTTATTTTAAATTGAACACCCTATACATTATTGCATTTTCGGATTCTACGTAAAATTTGAGGGTCACTTTATTAAATATTTCCCTATATCTAGGAGTTATAGATTTTAAGGTATTAATTTTTAAAGACAAAATTTGACAGATGCTGGGGTGTGCACAGAGATGCTAGTAACTCTTCAGGCGCGTGATGTCAAGTGGATTTTTGGTACCTGTAAAGGGCATAGGTAATGCTAAATTATGGTATACCAACAAATTAAAACATTTAATAGGAAGTGTTTCATGTTTGTCGTTACATTTTGATAACTTTGTTAACTTAAATGGGACACCCTTTATTTTTTACTGTCGAATGCAGATTGAAATTTCCTTTCAAGCCATTATAAGCATTGTTAAGGTTGCCGACCACTTTTAGAGCTATTTGCAATTTTCTATTTTTTGGACACTTTTTTTGCATCAGACCTGTCAAATTGGCCATGACTAGAATAGAAACACTTCAAAACAATTAAAACAACTTGACAATTGTCAAGTTAGTTGTCAAATTGTTATTGTCTGTAATGGTTTTTGATGAAAATTTAAATAAAAATGCCTGGGGATCGTTTAAATTATACTAATGAGGATTATTTTAATTTGTTTGTTATTTATGGACAATGTGTGCAATGTAGCAAATTCTCTACATGTTCTTGAAATTTTGTCACATTTTCGATAAATAAAAAAATTTAAATAATCCTCATTAGTATAATTTAAATGATCCTCAAGCATTTTTAATTAAATTTTCGGCAAAAACTATTCAGACACAACATTAATTTGGCAACTAACTTGACAAATGTCAATTGGTCAATGGTCATCATGGTCAATTTGACAACAGGTCTGATACAAGAAAAAACAGAAAATTGAAAATATCTCTAAAAGTAGTAACGACAACCCTAACAATGCTCATATGGTTTGAAAGGAAATTTCAATCTGCATACGACAGAGAAAAAAAATACAGGGTGTTCTATTTAAGTTAACAAAGTTATAGCTGTTTGAAGTTATCAAAATGTCTTAATTTGTTGGTATACCATAATGTAGTTTTACCTATGCTCTTTACAGGTACCAAAAACCCACTAGATATCACACTCTTGAAAATAGTTACTAGCATCTCCGCGGACCCCTGCGTCTGTCAAATTTTTTTTTTAAATATTAATATCTCAAATTGTATAACTCCTAGGTATAGAGAATATTTAATGAAGTGACCCTAAAATTTCACATAGAATATGAAACTGTAATAATATACAGGGTGTCCCATTTAAAATAACTAAGTTGGTGTCGACTTCAGGTATAACCAGAATTGCTGGAAAGTTCTAGATACTTTAGCTGTGTTCGCCCCAGGGACATTGCCATGTTGCCAAATTTCCAAATTTCTGGAGCAGTACTTTCCTAGATATCCATCGACGCATTTCCCGATGGGACACCCTGTATGTTCGGAAAATATGTTAGCCAGAAATTATAGGAGTACAAATCTCACTTTAAAAATAACAACGTTGAAAAATCAGGAATTGCGGTGCACGGGGCAGATACAGGACATGCGATAGACCTAATACCAAAATTATGCCAACAGATTTTAGCTACAGGGAAGCAACATAAATCCAGAAAATTCATTTTAGACACGTCATTGTGTTACACTCTGTACAAAGCGTTTATTTTGTATTTGAGATTAAAAAAATGCTATATTATTAATTTTTATTCTAACATGTAGGAAGATATCGAAAGTTACATAACTCTTTCTGCTTAACTAAATCTGGGGTCTACAGCATCAAGAGTGGCATCGGAATAAAATAAATGACAAAAAAAAAAAAAAGTAAATGCTGCTGGGAAATTTCCCATTTAAAAAAAAATTATTCAGGTGGTACCTACGACATAATTGGAAAAATAGGGACATTTCTGCTGCATACCACCAAATTTGGTCAATTCAGCATTTCGGAGTGATATAAAATGTTTTTTTTTTAAATGCAGTTGTTAAAACTGAATAGCTCTTACCTTACAAGTATATTTATATAATAAATAAACCTTTATACTATTATTACGCCAAAAAGGTTTAGGGACCTTAATATACTAATTTTAAGTCAATATCGTGGGAAAAAATCAATTTATATAAATGTCAATGTTTCGTTGTTTTATTACATCTTCCGGACTCTATGAATAAACATTTTATTACAAACGCCACAACAAAAATAGTCTAATTACATATTATTTTTATTTAAGAGAAGAAATTCATGAAATATCAAAACTTGAATTATAAGGATTTTTTTAGACACCCGGTCAGATTTTTTAAACACTCTGTATATATTAAATTTTACTGAAATCTTAGAAGCTATTTTCATTTGGTCACAGTTTTTTATTATTATTTTTAATTAGTACACTTTTACGATTGTTTATGTATGTCCTGAAGACGTTTTAATAAAACAACGAAACATCGACAAATATCCCTCCAATAAATTCAATTTAAAATCCAGCGTAACTAACAACCTGAAATTAATATTTAAATCTACCGAATAACTTGTCGTTCGAGAGTATTCCAATAAGAAAGCACCATTTGTCCAAGTCCTCCACCCAACTACTCAATCATCACACCGTTGCCACCCACTTCCGTCAAAACGGCCTGGAAACCCCTAGCGTCCAAATCTAACATAGCTTTCTCCAAAACGCTGGGATTAACGTAAGGCGAAACCAAACACGTAGCATACCCTCCCCCTCCGGCGCCCGTAAGCTTCCCCTGAAGCCCGTTCTCGGCCAAAATATGAATCACCTCGTCCAGCCTCAAGTGGGACACCCCCAGGGCGCTTAACAGGCTGTGGTTGATCGATGCCAGCCTTCCCAGCTCCTCGTAGCTGTTTCGGATTTGGTCGTTAACCAGTCCCTCTGTGGTGCCCGTCCAGGTACACAGCGACGTTATGTGCTGGAGGGCAATGAAAGCGACGTCTTCCATGGCATTGAGGATGTTGTTGGTCAGGTCGGGGTATTGGTGATGCAGGGCGGCGACCTTCGAGACCAACTTCCTTGTTTCGCGGGAGACTTTGGTGTTTATGAGGAGGATCTTGAGGGGGCGTAACATCTCGAGGAGCTTGGGGGCCAGGCCCTTGCGGAACTCGACGATGCCGCCGTAGGTGCAGGTGGTGTTGTCCACGCCTAAAAATTGTTGGATACAGGATGTAACTTAGGTGCATAAAAATATTTCAAAATGCGATTTTTTGGATTTTTTAGATTTCGAGATACGGGGTGCTAAAGTTTTTGAACAATGTACAGGGTCGGAAAGTCCCCATGGTTCATCGGCCGTTACGTGAGAGTGATAAAGTAAGTCATAGAAATCCGTGCGATAGAGAAAGATGGCTATAATGAAGAATAAGAAGTGGATCTTATTTGTGGAAGGGTGAAATGGAAGGTGACTATTAGACGCCTTCATTATAGCCATCTTTCTCTATCGCACGGATTTCTATGACTTTCTTTATTGCTTTCACGTAACGGCCGATGAACCATGGGGACTTTCCGACCCTGTATAAGGATGTTGAACAAGTTCTCGGTTTTTCATGAAAATTAATGCCTTATTGGAAAAAAAATTGTAAAAAATTGTAAAAAAACATGCTCCTGAAAGTACTGTCCATCGTTAGCCACTACTTTTTCTGGCAGCATTTTATTTCCACGCCCAAAGGCATCTTTATAAGAATAGTAGTGCTGCTCAACTAGACCTTGTGCCATTGTTTGGAACAAGTGATAATCGGAAGGGTCAGTGTCTGGTGAATATGGCGGATGGGGTAGGACGCCCCATTTACATGCCCTGTTTATATGAGTAAACGCGTTAAAAACTGCCACGTTAATTCTGCGGAATGGGATTGGCCGATTATATCGTCTGTTACATTCTTCATGTTCCATAAAAAGGTATTCGTATATCTGGTGTAAATGTATAACCTTATGAAGTTATTTCTTTCAGTGTTTAGTGAGGTACAGTGTATTGTGTTTTTGTATCAAGTTTCTAATTGATATTATGACAAAACATTAAGAAAGACCCGATATGATTAGAGCTTATTTTCTGTCCAGAGAAAACGATTCTGCTACAAGAAGACGATATCAGGTGGCTTATCCAAAGGAGCAGTACCTCACGGCAGGTGATGTGAAATTTGCTTTTTAATAATCTTTCCCTTAAATTATAAGATTTGACAACAATGCATAGCCCAGTTGTCAATTGTGCATGCGCTGCGACTAATACGCGCCATTGTTAAAGATCACACTAGATTGTCCAGAGGCGTGGCACAGTGGGGAAAAACAGACAAAAGTGTCCGTAAGACATAAATTTCGATAAATCTTGATAATTTTTCTTTTAAATTATTCACAGACACTTGTTCTACATGTGATCCTGCAACCACACCCTAAACTAAAGAAATTATCATGTGGTATTATACAAATTATCATACGAAGTACTTTGCAAGTTCATTTCGGAAAACTATAGAACAGGTACCCCCAAAAAAACACGATACAAAAACTTTAAGGTTTGTTGGGTTCGAAGTTAATGGTTTTGGGTTTTATAAATTTAAGGTTTGTGGATTTAAGTTTGGGGTTTATAGGTTTGGGTTTTGTGAATTTGGGATTTCTTGGTTTAAGAAGGTTTGATACATCTCTAGCGGGCCAGGCGGTGCGGGAGGGAAGCCTATGCTCATAGACGGTAGTTTCGTTGTAGTACCAACCTTACATAAACTAATTTGAGCGAACTAAATATAATATATACGAATGAAATTTATACAACACATATTAGCTTGCATATATTTTTCGTGTTTAATGCATGGCAATTAACTTTTTATTTGAATAAAAGTGTCTATTTATTCATTAAGAGCTTGTAAAATTATGGATGAAATCTGGCAACATTGCCACGGCGTGGTGGTAAAAGTTGGGTCAACTGTAATTACTGTCAACTTTGCGCGTATTCCGTAAACATGAATGAACATCCAAGGTACAAAGGAAAAATAATGACTGAAAAGTAATATAAAATGCGTATAAAACAGAATGTGGATTGATGAGAAAAAAGTAAAATGTGCAAACCGAGAATCCATATGATAACTATCAAGAAGTTCAGTGTATAATAGTGAGACGTCGCCTTGTCAAATTGGAGATTATGACAGAACATCTATACTGTTCGTTTTGCAAAGATCCTTTCAATATTTGTTTCAAATTGCTAGTGTATTGCATTTCATTAAATCACGAAAAATTTATTTAATATTAATTATTACTACATATGTTTCCAACTGGAATAATTTTATAGTCTATAATGGAGCTATTCAAATATAGCGCGTCAGTCGAAGCGTTAAATACAGCATACAGTGTTGCCATATTTCCTTTCATTGGATCAGATGATTGTTAAAATTTGTCAAAACGTTATATATTCATTCCATTATCTCAATAATTACATTGTAAGTGCATATTTTTATTGTTTTAAAATGTTTAGTAATATTTAATTCTTTAATTACAATTTTATTTTCCCGATCCTAACCATTTTTAAGAGCAATATTCACGTTTGATTAAAGTTTTTGCCCCAACTCCCATAAGAGCCGTGCATAAGAGCATAATTTTTAATATCATTTTTCAAAAAAACTACATTGGCAATCGATCTGATATTTTTACACGAGATAGTTTGCATATTTATTAACAGATTCCAATTGCTTTGAAAACTTTCTTACCATTTTTTTTTCAGTATCGAACCTCCTTAAGCTATATGAGTTTGGAGAATATAGGTTAGGAAGTTTATGATTTTGGTTTTTATGATTTTAAGGTTTGTGGATTTAGGTTTTAAGGGTTAGGGATTTGTGGGTTTGAGTTTTGTAGGTTAGAGATTTGTGGTTTTGGGTTTTGTGGGTTGGGTTTGGGTTTGTGGGTTTGGGGTTTATGTAGAATAAGTGTCTGTGAATAATTTAAAAGAAAAATTATCAAGATTTATCGAAATGTATGTCTTAACGGACACTTTTGTCTATTTTTCCCCACTGTGCGTGATAGGAAAATGCTGTTTACGAAGTTCACATTATTTTTTTTAAAAGAACCACATATTGAAATATTTTTCTGCACTAAATTTGTATATACATTTGTTTTATATACATGTTTACTCTATTGTAAAGATATTAAAGATAATTGAAGCAAAAACAAATTTTTTTTCTCAAAAATCTTACCAAATAAAGCCACACAATAAGTAATAAATAAATTAGCTTAATACATTAATAACAGAGTAAAAATACGTTTTTTTAAATACATTTTTTGAATATAAAAAAATAAACCGTCAATATTTTACTTGAAATATGTACAAGAATTACTCACCAGACGGAGTGCCATGGACGATCTTCTCTGCACAAAAAGCCCACTTGCAGATCATGTCCAACTCCCGCTTGCTGAAATTCTTGTCACTGCCCGCATCCAAAAAACAGGCCTTGTACTCCTCCTTGGAAATGTTCCCTTGGCCCCCAGTCTTCATTTTGACAAACTGCAATAGAGCTGCAGCCAAACTGACCACGAACGAAGCCGAACTACCCGTGCCGGCACCGATGAAGAGATCCGTCTCGCAAGTCATCAGGAACGAATTTAATTCGATGTTAACTGAGCCCAGGATGCCAGCGATCAGGAAAAATACAGAAGACAGCGCCATCTTTTGGTGAACGTTGAGCGGGGCCGTGCCAGAGGTGTAACTTATGAAGCTATCGACGATGTCGAGGATGGCGTCGTGGTGGATCATCTCGGGGTACTCCCAGTTGAATTCGTTTGCGTTGTGGGTAAGGGGAAGCATGGGGATAAGAAGGTATTCCCTCAGCTTCTGTAATATAAAATATCAAGTGATAGGCGTTCACAAAACGGCAGTTTTCAAACGACGAGGAAGGAAATTGTACATTGACTAACCTCCAGATCATATGTTAAGGTAAAATCCAAAATGGGTAGTTGAAATATGACCAGATTAGGGGCGCTGATCTCGATCAGTCGCATTCTGCTTCTGAGTCCCAAGCTTGCGGTCAGTGCCAATTTCCCGTAAACTACCGAGTGGTCTCCATGCAAGATGACTTTGCCGGGTGCGGATACGCTCACCGTCAGTCCTATTTTGTAAAAAATATTTTGAGGTTAGTGTAAATCGAGCTTACATTCGTTTTAACTTTTGACGCTTTTTTTAACTTATACAAGATGTGTCGAGCATATTTGACCAGATTTAAAAATTGAATTCGGTAGCCATAATAGTCATATGGAGAAATGCCTGGAAATGCTGCATTTTAAAAGTACAGAACGTCGAATTTTGAAAAAAGCACAACAAATAAAATAGATAAAGTAAAAGACACATATAAGAATTGCTTAACATCTACTGAAAAAAAATAAAAAATAAATTATTCATAGTGAAAAAGTATTTCAAGTCGATCTTCATGATGTAAAATCTTTAAAACACCATATAATGTATTACTGATAATTTTAAAAAGTAATACGACTGAAAAACATAATTAATTTGCAACAAAAACTATTAAAATTAAAAGAAAGCAATAATTCTCAAGGTGTACCACAAGGAGGATAAACTCAATAACTAATGAAACATATAGTTTTTAAGTATTCCTGTAGCGCTTTCTCCAATTGAATATTGTAAACATTACAAATGTGATTCCATACAATGAAAGCCTATGTTTTTAAAAGCAGACTTGTTTACAGAAATGATATATTCAATTGAATGATATTTTAGCATTAAAAGTAACACTTTAACTTTATTTAAAAAAGAATCAACATTTTTGTAATCAAAATCTGTATTAGTTTTATGTGGATTGTAAGACATAATTTTACATTTGCTTATATTCAAAGGTAGATTATTATTTCAATTTTTAAAGATTATCTTGTAATCTAGCAGTCAATAGAAGATTTAATTCCAAAAAACATTTTACGCTCTTCCACATGAGGTAAGCAATTGACATTAAGACATTCAGATCAATAATAAACATAATATACAAGAGTTGACTCAGAATTGATCCTTGGGGAAGCCCTGAAGATTGATGAAATTTATCTATTTGGAAACCACAATGGTGTACCAACTGTCTATCTGTTACTAAAATAAAAGAACAGACTGGAGGAGATACCATATGTTGAGAAATTTCAACACCAACGATTTCTTGGAATTTTTGCGAATATTTGTACACTACATTTAAAATCATATTTAAAATTCATCAGCGTGGAGATTTTTCGATTATCGACACAAAATGAGATCTTTTTTCTTAGAAAAATGACTTAAAAGTAGTGATTTTATTTCCAAAATATCCAGTGGCATCGAATTTCTGGAGTTTTTAGTAATAATCTCTGCCATCCTTATATGTATATGGATTCAGCAGATTTTTACTTTTAATTAGAAAATCGTTAATCCAAGTTTCATCGAATTTTAACATCCTATATCCCGAAATGAGGCACTAGCGGATGATCCCTTTTGGGACTATTATTTTACCACCCAAATTAAAATTTTAAGTCTGAACAATTAATCCCAGAATATGTTTAATAAAAAAAACTTTACCTGTTGGATGGATGTTAGGAGGAAGAACACTACCGTTGCACAACATTTTATTTTTCTTGCTCCCACTGCTCAGGAGTGAAGGTTTTTTGGGAAAAAGCGTGTATAGTTTTCAATTCTTCTTGAAGGACAGAGTTGACAAGCCTTAATAAAAAAAAAATTCATCACGAACGGTTCAATGTTAAAATTATTTTTTAAAAAAGTCTAAGAACTTCGTTATCATTAATAATTCTTGTATTTGAAGAACCTATATCTTAATTGTAATTCCTAATTTAAAATCAAATACTTTTTTGATCAATAGAACTACAAGACTTACCTGTGTCTTTGCAGCAAAGGCTTTCCCTTAAATTTCTCTGATACGATAACACAGGAAAACTTTCCTCCACAACCGTCAGACTCATCTACTACTTCCTACATGAAGTAAACAAAAAAATATATACAAAACGTTTACAACATTATGCATACATACAATAGATAACTGTAAATATATTACAATGGAATATGTAAAATACACCCAAACTGTATTACAAAAGGCTTTTTTGTCTCTTTCTAAACTTTAGGTTTCTGAAAATAGACACAATTATTTTTATCACCGTCTTGCATAATTACAAACATTAATATGAATTTATCGATGAAGTTTATAAACAACTTTTACCTGCAAAACTTTAGCTATTTAAAATATAATTCATAAATTTTAAAAACAAAATGCAAGTACTTCTTCAGTATAATTTTTTATGTAGAAAAAGAATACTTAGTCACTGTTAACCTTTTATTTATAGAAACATCAAATTATAACAAAAAAATGGACAACTACAACAAATACAATAACATTTTCCTTTCCGCTGCAATACGACATCATTAAACACACTGTATAAATAACAAAAAGGGAATGTTACGCTAAAGATATGTTTTTAAAAGGTCTTCACATGCTTTATATCCTCGAACTGCTGAGGTATCCTGAGCTGCTTCACGCTGAAATACGCAAAGAATCCGAGAAAGTGTACACACGCATAAACGGAAATCAAAAGTGGGAATAAATCTGGATATCGTGCCGGCGGCTCGCACAGTAATGTGACAAGAAACAAAACTAAACATCCTACCAGAGACAAGAGCATTCCAAAATGAAGTACAAGAGTCCTTAAGGCGTAAGAATTTTTAATAACCTGCTGGTGTACGATTTTTATTATACCTAACTGTGTCGCTTTCTTATATTCTATGTCCAACAGGGTGTGGAGTAAACTTTTGTAATACTCCCCCAAACCGTCTTGAACATTTAGAGAGCTACGATATGCATGTTCTATAGAGACCCTGAACGACACAATGTAGAATGCCGTTAGAGCTATAACAGCTATAACTAGACCATCTTTTATGAGTAACGGCAACATACTGAAGATGGAAATGCACAAGAACCAAAAACAAACAAAGGGTGCGTAGGGAAAGTACATCAAAACTGGTACCGCGACTATAAGTATACTCTTCTCGTGTACTTGAAAACTGAACAAGAAAAATGCCAGAGACGAGTTGACTAGAGCTAGGACGAATTTCCTTAAGTTAGGCCGTAGGAATAAATCGACGGACGAGGGGAAAATGGCTGATAAAGTAGCGAACAGACAGATCCGCATCATTTGGTAATTGTCAAATTTGGTTTTGAACTTGAAAATCACATTTAAGGCACACCAGACATTGGCCACTTTGTCTTCGAAGACTCCCCTGGCCAACGGGAACTGTCTATGCAGAACTTGAAGTAACAAGTCGAAATCGGTCAAAAACGGTAACCAAATTATCACAAACGTTACAATAACAGTCAGGCTTATTTTTACTAGCCTTAATATGCCCCAGAAAGCGCTCTGCCCAGGTTTCGGAACACAAGTACTTAGTAGGTACACAAAGAAGGGCAAAGCATGATATAACTCCATCTGTTTGTAGTTTAACGCTAGACAAAAGAAGAAGGATGCCAATACGTTCTTTTCTTGTAGCAGGCAAGTTGTTGCAAATATAGCAAAGGCTAGGGATATACAGTTATACTGAAAATGGCCATGATCTATTAATATAATTCCTGGGTACAGCAGGGCTAGAGTCGTAGACAACGATACATTCATAGGTTTGATTTCATTTAAAGTCCTTGTCGTTTTCTGCTTTTTCTTCTTAATTTCACTATCCTGAGTCTTTGCTATCTTAAGAGCTGTCTGGTAATACAAAATCATGGCAGGAATGAATAGGAATACATCGCTGATGAGTACCGTTGAGCGCATAAACACTTTGTGTGTTTCACTTTCGTATCCGCGTGAGTCATGTAGCTTCGTGAAGTTTTCATTTATAAAACTGGCTATTTTCCCACACAAGTACATGTGGTAAGCAGTCAAAGGTGGGTAGTCCAAGCCCCAGTAGTTTAAATCGTTGTGGGTACCATTTCTGTACCATTCTGTGACGGGTAAGTTGGTGGTGACTTCCATCCAGTGCCGTTGAGCTTCGTAGTCACCATACATCGGAGGGGATGCTTCGCCTGAGTAAGGGTGTAAGCTTGTGCAACTTCTAAGTAGTATTGCAAGGAGAGTGCCAAAAATCACCAGCCATGATTCACAGCTTATTTTGCAATCCATTTTAATTGTCAGAAGGAAGTTGATGTGTTTACTACTAACTGTTATTGCTTTTTCTATGGCCGACAGGAATTTACATCTTGGTTAGATCACACCAAGCAAGTTCGTGACCACATGCGGAAAAATACAGCCTTTATAGATTAGGATCTCACTAGGTATCGACATCGACATAGATAAAATGCACTTTCGAACTTAAAACACTGTACTTTAGCTGTAAAGGCTGATGTGGCAGGGCAATGCCGACTTTGTGTAATCGATTTTAAGAGGTTAAGTATTTTGACAGCTCTGGGGTGTTATTTTTATGAAACTTGTTTACTTACCACATGCGTTGCTTCCAATTCTTTGATCAGCTTGCTTTTTATATGGTCTTCGGTGTACGTCATAATTTAACGGCTCTTTTACTTTACACGTTGCAATGTAAATATATAGGCAATAATTTTCATTTTGTTTCTTGTTTCTTGACAATAACTGACGTTAGTGGCGCCCTCAGAAGTTTAGTAGCTTCACTTCGTGTTCATACAAATATAGTAGATTTCTACAATTATTTAGAAATAATTCAAATTTGAGGTTATGTCAATTAACCTATAAAATTTGAATATAAACATGTCCAACCCTCAAGAGAAACGGCATTTTACCAATGAAGAATGGTCATCCCTGACCAAATACTTTGTAGGCAACAATTATAGGTATAGAGAAAACATAATAATTCCAAAAAACTTGGGTCCGGTCCAAATCAAGAGCAATGAGGAAAAAATGGTCGAGTCTTTCTTTGAAAGCTGTTTTTTCAAATCTCTCATGAGCTGCGTTGTAGGTAAATTATTAAATGATTTCTAAAATATAGGAGAAAGAATACAATTTCTTCTTGCAGGATATGGACTGGGTGCCGCTATAGGATTGTTTTCTTCTAGTATGGGGCCTGCTTCTATCTCAGATACAGAGCAAACTGCGAGGCAGGTTTTTAAAGAAATGAAAACGACCACGCTGGGTTACGCTAAGAATTTTGCTCTTATAGGTGCCTTGTTCTCAGGAGTAGAATGTGCTATAGAAACTGTAAGAAATTTCATAGCAAAAATTGGGTGTAGTGTTAAAGTTGTTTTTTTAGGCAAGAGGTAGATCTGATTGGAAGAACGGAACATATGCTGGCGCGGTTACTGGTGGTTTAATCGGTTTGAGAGGTAAGAAAATGATAGACAAACATAATACTTAGTTATAATTTCATTTTTTGTAGCTGGCGTTAAAGCTGGTATTGTTGGGGCTGCGGGTTTTGCAGCGTTTTCCACAGCGATAGACTACTACATGCACTCCAGGTTTTAAAAATTATATGGTACAGTAAAGTAGTAAGATTTTGTAAATATAATATAAGTGAGATTTTTTTTGAACGACTGCCTTGTAATTACATATATAAAAAAATATACAATAGTGTTTTTTTATTCTTCAGAGCTAATTTGTATAATTTTTTTATTTAATAGAGTGTCTGTCATTATTTATTCTTCAGAGGTAGGTAATTTGTATAATTTTTTAATTTAGTTTTTCGTCAGGATGTCCTGATTAAGATGATTGTAATTTTGATGGAGTACTTAGATTATCTTATTAACAGATTAATGTAATAAAAAAATATGGTAAATAACGCAGTTTTTGTATCACTGTATACTTCAAGGAAGCAATATTAAACGTACTTGTTATAATGGCTTGAAATTCTGATGGCTATTTCATCATCTTAAAATATTTTGCACACAAAAATATAAAAAACATCTGTACTTTGAGAAAAGATTCATACAATCTGTTTTAAAACTTGCCTTTAGGTATATTTAATTTCGTAAAGAATGGCAATGAAATGTGCCTATAAATTTTAGTTTATTAATGTTTGATTTATAATGAGTATAAAATAATATTCCTATCTTCTAAGAAAGCAGTAAATTCAAGTAGAAATTAAAGGTAGATTAAAAATAATTATTTAGCTTGAAATAGTTTATCAGAAATTTTCAATAAAAGTTGAAACCACAAACCTCAATATACAGGGTGTAAATAAATAAGTGTGAAAAATATCAGGAGGTAATTCCCTGTGGAAAAATAAGGTGGGTCTTTCGTATAAAAATATCTCATTTAAACATCTCCTGTGAAAATACAATAGCTTAAAGAGGGTGCCAAAAAAATAGTTTTAAATTTTTTTCTGAAATACCAAAAAAGTGACAGAAATGAGATTAAGTAGACATTTTCTGCTATCGAGAATTAGTTGATTTTCCCTTGCGGTTGTAAGGGGCAGAAAAAACCCTAAGATTTGTTTTGTAACTTTTTTTCTTATTACTACCTCACAATTTAAAAACTCATTTCACATAGCCTGATTCATTCTAAGCAAAAAAAGTCTCTTGTAATTTTTTCACAAAATTAACGATTTTTGAGCACAAAATATATTTAAAATCAAATACATGGCAATTTTATTGAACTCTAATTTATCTAATAGGTACCTGTGACATTTCGTTAATGGTAACTTAATTTTTTTATTTAGAATGAATCGGGTTATCTGAAATAAATTTTTAAATAGTAAGGCACAGTAATAAGAAAAAAGTTATGTACGAAACAAGTCTTAGGGGTGGCTTTTTCTATCCGTTACAACCGTAGGGGAAAATCAACAAATTATTTACTGAGTGCCTTTTTGATAGCAAAAAATGTGTACTTAATTTCATTTCTGTCACTTTTTTGGTATTTCGGAAAAAAAACTACTTTTTTGACACCCTTTTTCAGGGTCTGTATTTTCACAGTGGATGTTCAAATGAGATTTTTTTATATGAAAGACCCACCTTATTTTTCCACAGGGAATCAGCCCCTGAATTTTTTCGCACTTATTTATTTACATTCTTTAAGTTTTAATGAATTGAAAAAATTATATATTTTCATGAAACTTGTTATTTTCAAAAATGCTCTTTAATACTATGTCCCATATTTTGCAAAAATTTTTGGATATAACTGTTTTGGTTAATTTTTTTAAGTAAAAAACAGGAATGTGTATGGTACATGTATGTACCTACATAAAACAAATTTCTTTGTTTTAAAGGATAGCCTTCTATCATTAATTTATTGATTCGATGATTCGTTCCAAAACAATTGTTATAGTCGTTTAAAAAAACGGCATGCTTTGGCGAAGCTTCCGGTTAAACCCACAAGGACGAAGGTCGAAAAATTTAATTAAAAACAAGCTCTGCCACATTCTGCATTGTCAAAAAAATGTCACGTCCAAGAAAAATTAGTTTAACTATTCGTAACGGCCATAGAAAGGTCGAGGAAGTGGATGGTTTATTAATTTAATAAAATTTAACTTAGCCTATTTTTATTGTTAACAGTAAATACCGGAAATTATTTTTAATCGTTTTACCAGGAGCTGCGTATGTAAAAAATTACCAGTATTGTACTCACACGGCATTTACAACCTGTAGAAACATCGCCACCTTAGATAAATCTAACAAAATTGTAACTTCCGTTTCAAATATATATTAGAATACGCAGTTAGACTAAATAAATTGCTTCCTTTTGTTGGTTTATTAACCTTTTATTAACGACCAGAGACATCGTATTTCATAACGCATATGAAATATATTTTTAAAGTAAACAAATATGTACTAGTTCAACTTGTGGAACCCAACCCTAAAAGTGACATCAAATTTTAAAACAGAAGTAATGTGACGTTACAGCATTATAGGGAAATTTAGTTAGGTACCTTTCGTGGTACAGGGTGATCGCGCGAAAATATCGGCGTCTGTAATTTTCACCCTTGAAAAATTTAAAAATGCTTCTGTTGCTAATATTTCGCAAATTCAAGGTATTTATGATTATTCCTGGATCCATGGGCTGGACAGGGGGGGCAGGGGAGATTGCGCGCCTCCAGGTCGTTGACTGTGACTTTTTTATTTTTAGAATGAACCGAAAAAATGTTTAGGTTTTAAAGTGCGTGCGTTTTTTTAGAGGCTTCCATAGAGCTTGCAGCCCTTAGCCCAGCCCTAGCACAAATCCTAGCTATGCCCATGCCTGGCTCAGTCGTACACTGTAAAAAAATTTCACTCAAATTTCACTCAATTGTACTCAATAATGTATCAATTTCTGTCCACACCCGGATTGAGTGAAGATTTCACTCTATTAGTATGAGTACAACTGAGTGAAACTATTGCATCAGAAATGAGTGAGTTTTACTAAAATCCGAGTTACTGCTAACTATGAATTGAGCAATTTTTGGCTCTGTTCTGAGTATACAAAACCAATTTAGAGTTGACTTTTTCTCTAATATAATTTAAATTTAACTATTATTGAGTCATTTTTTACCCAGACTTGGTTTTAATTAACTAAATATTAAGTGCAAAAATAAATCACTCATAAATGATTAATTAGGATAGGATATAGTCACAGACCACCGATATACTGTTGAAATTAATTCAATTCGCGGGGGCATCCTCCTGTCCTGGTTGAGACCCGCCAGCGGCGGCGCCAGCTAAGGCCATATTATGAGTAATACCATTGTATAAGTAAATTAACTTATACAATGGTAATACTCAATACTCATATGGTTAAGGCCTGTTCTCCTGAAGATCACGCTTTTCTGGTAGTTATGGGAGATATTTCTACCTGTGATTTAATTACTGATATTACAAAATCACGAATCACGTCACGACTGTTACTAACTTTCTACCAAAACCGTGACCTAATCACAGTTTAGTAATTTAGTATGGAACGGAATGAATATTTGATTCTTGAATGTGAATGTGCGAGAATGAGTTATAGATCATCTAAACATTTAGGCTACCGAAAAGTGTGTGCACGGTTTGTTCCGCACAAATCGCCACTTGTGGCCGATGTTTTGACTAAAAATAGCATTTTAACTGTCAACCACTCCCCGTATTCGCCTGATTTGGCACCGTGTGACTTTTCCTTTTCGGAAAAATGCATTTGCCGATGAGAAGAAAGCGTTTTGTGGACATAGAAGCCAATTAAAAGCAGGCCCGGATCCAGAGACTGGTTATGGGGGTGGCGCAAAGCACTTCTTTATCATTATTATTATTATTATTGTTGTTGTTGTTGTTATTTTTTTGATGACGTAAGGTGTAGGTTAGGAAGGGGGACTTGCATTAATATCGACTAACTGCCTGTTGTCGTTTGGAGAAATTGAAGATCTTTAAAAAATGTTGTGCTTTGAGGGTGGCGATCGCCACATCGCCACCCCCTCTGGATCCGGGCCTGTTTAAAAGGCTTGTACCGACATCCTGAAGGACATCGCGACCGACGATCTAAAAACTCATTCGACATGCTTTTAGACAGTGCAAATCGCTGCATTGAGTAAGACTATTTTGAATAAAAAAAAATTGGTTTTGCCAAAAAAAACTTTTAGTTGTTCTTTTTAAAAAGTCCTATTTACTTTGGAATGCACTTTGTACAACGTATCCGCGTTTACTGCTGTTATTATAACGTTAGCGAGATTCTCAAATAAAGGGTTCTAAGTCTCTCTAATAAGTGGTATAATTAAATTTTTTACATCAAAATATTGTATTAAAGAGTAGGTATGTTTTAATATTGACAAAATCCTCGAAAATGATTTTGTATCTTTCTTCTTAAAACTTGACATTAATAGCAACTGTATTTTATACTTGTAACAAACAAGATTTTATTTGTAACTAATAATAATTATTGTCAGCATGTTATTTAAGTACCTACTGAATTAAAAAAATATATATTACTATTTTCAAATGAAAAGCTCTAGGATAATCTATATAAATTCGCGTTGTACAGGCTGGTCCATTTTCGATGGGAATTCAGGGAATTTTCAGAAACTACTAAAGATATGATAAATCTGACACGACGTTCTCGAGCTCGATTTTCATGGCAAACTCGACTGTCAGATCGGAAATTTGCTATCTTCATTTGTTTCTGAGTTACAGGGCGTTTTTCGTTTTTGTGTGATTTTTTAACATGTCTGTATCTCAGCTGTTAAATAAGTTAGAGTTAAAGTGAAAACTGCTCAAGACTAATTCTTTAGCGTAGAATTGAATGCCGGTATTAGTTTTTTAGATCTTTTTAAATGGAAATCGTAGCTGATCATGACCTAAAAAAATGGAGATTTTTTTTGCTTTTCAGTAATATATCACATGCTATAGTTATTTTTACAAACACAGGAGATACGGGGTGTTTTATATATAAATAATATATTTTTTTCCTTTTTAATATAACCGGCTATGAAAATACAGATAAAACTATAATTATTTCTTTTACAAAAGTCATATCTGTTGTAAAAATATGACATTTATTTTAAATGTACAACATATACTCGTGTGATAATATGATACTAACGAAATTTTAGGAGATAGGTGGATAGGAACAAACGGACCGATTAGATGGCCAGCTAGGTTACCTGATTTGAGTCCGTTGGACTTTTTCCTTTGGGGGTTTTCTAAAAGACTTTATATTTAAAATTCCTTTTAATAATATTTCAAATATACATTTAATGACTGCTACCCGAAGCGTTGCCAGAAGATGCGCGAAATGTGTGACAGTTGAGGGACGGCAATTTGAACATTTAGCTATCATTTTTGAAAGTTTTTATTGGTGTAGGTACTTACTATTGTTTAATTTACGTTTAATATTGTAACTTCAGTTGAAGTGTGGAATAAAAATTTGAAAACTCTGTCTTTTCTTATCTGTAATATATATTTTAAATAAACGTCATATTTTTACAATAGATATGAGTTTTGTAAAAGTAAGAATTATAGTTTTGTATGTATTTTCATAGCCAGCCATATTAAAATGTAAAAAAGGATAGAATTTATATATAAAACACCCCGTATCTTCTGTGTTTGGAAAAATAACTATAGCATGTGATATATTGCTGAACAGCAAAAAAAAATCTCCTTTTTTTAGGCCATAGCCAGCTACGATTTTCATTTAAAAAAATATAACTTTGAGTCATAACTCCGGAATCTTAAGACCTACTAAAAATCTAATACCGGCATTCAATTTTACGCCAAAGAATTAGTGTTGAGCAATTTTCACTTTAACTCTAACTTATTTAACAGCTGAGATACCGACATGTTCAAAAGTGTCACAATAACGAGAAACGCCCTGTAACTCAGAAACAAATGAAGATAGCAAATTTCTGATTTGACAGTCAAGTTTGCCATCGAAAATGGACCAGCCTGTACAGAAAATACTGTCTGAAATGCTTTTTCTATGATAACTTTTAAGCAATGTATTGTCTTAATCGTTAGAAAACATTTTATTTTAGAATGTTTGCTAATATTAGTAAAATATTTTTACTATCATGTCGATATAATCATAAAATAATTGGTTTTAGAGGTGCATGAAATTGATAGTAGAGCAGCAGCGCGTTTTCAACTTTTTTAGCGGAAAATCAAGAAATGCCATTTTTTTAACACCATCTAACGTTATGGATTGTCCAGACTTCGAGTTATTATACGTATTTGTAGGAAATTTTGTCTACTTTAATTTGATATATCATAGTTATAATCAAGAAACGCTTAGGTAGTTTTCGAGTTATAGTTAAAAATACTAAAAAAGTGGCGAAACTTTGAGGTTTTTTGCAATTTTCCTTGTGAAGCCGCCGCCTGGAGAGGTGGCAAACCTCAGATTCAAATTCAGCACCCCAAAAAACATGTAGAACCGATGAGAAAAAAGCTTCTACATTTTTTTCCTGGAAAAAACCTTTGCTTACTGGATTATTAGTATAGCTACTCCAGAAAATGCTCCCAAAATCTCAAAACGAAATTCCGTTTCGTTCTGATTTTATGAGCCTAAAATCCAACGCCCATCTGGTTAGCGTTCGGGCTCATAGTAAGGCGGAGCGCTTGTTCACGTAGTCTCGTCTTTTATTAAGCAAGAGAAGAACCATGCTAGCTCGGAATGATGCCTATGAGGAGGAAGAAGGACTGTTACACGGTGCTGGAATCGCTGATTAATCGGAAAGCGCTCTATATTATTGATAACTTTCTCAAATTTCTAGTTTTCTAAAATTTTCAAATGCATTTTTGATTCACGGGAACTCTAGCTCGAAAAGTTAAGAACCGATCGTTATCAAAATTGAAAGCGTGTTTTTAAGTAATTGCAAAGAACATGAATCAACAATTGGGATGATATAATTTTAAGGGTGTTTTTTTTATCCAAAATACACGTGTCAAAACTTCAATGTTCACAATTTTTACCCACAATGAGGCTCATATTCTTAGAAAATATGTTAATAATGCAGGAAAACAACAATTTTGCTTTCACATCAAAATTGCGACCTCCACATTTCCCGTCCCAACTTGGACAACGACCTTCGGTGGCAATTGATTTGAAAAAAATTGTAAATGTAGTTAGTTAAATATTGATAGAATAATGTCAAAGTTTGATCAAAGTCTAATCAGTGAGAAACGCTTGAAAATTAGCCTTCTAATGTGGTTCCCCCCCTTAAAAGGTGTATCAGGAATCAGGACACCGTTTTCTCTGTGTTTCATAAAAAAAATGGTAAAATCTACAATACGACGGTTCGTTATATCAGAAGATTAAAAAACAAACAATTTTTTCAATTTTCGGTCATTCTTTTGGAACTCTACTACGGTAATTCTAACCTCAAATTAACAATGTAACAGTGCCTATTTATTAAACGCTCTGTGATTCTTCTACGCATAATTTTATAAAGTTTTTTTTCGCGAAACGCCAAAATTAAAACGTTATTCTGCCGTCCCCTTAGCCTCAACCCTCTTCCACCGGGTCCCCTACAACTTTCACCTCTCGCGAGTCCGCTACGCCAATGCGGCCATCATCAGTCAGCCGCAAGTCGCTAAAGACATCACCATCATCGCTGCAGTCTGGATCGGTCCTCACTTTCAGAAAAGGCTGAACCAGTTCAAGTACCAGCGCAAAAAAAGACCACGACTCAGCCTTAAGTCCATTTGGAAAACGGTTCGGCACCGCGAGACGCGAACCCCGTGTATATAGCGCGTCGCGAGCCAGGGCGAAGATCTGGACTGTCAGCGAGTGGAAAAAAGTAAACGATTCTCGGAAAAAACGAGGTAAACGTCGTAAATCCATCAAAAACTTCTGATATAAAGGTAGCAGCGGCTGGAGGAGCGTGGCAAAGTGGGTTTTGTTGGGCAACCGGCTGGAAATCGCTTAAAAATTGTGAATTTAGTGGTTTATAGTTAAAAAATATCTCAAATCTGTTGGTGAAGTGAAAGACTTGTGTGTCTAGATGGACAAGGTGCTTCACTTTTGGCGCACTAGTGTGGATTTCGAAAAATCAAATATATACAGGGTGATCGCCTCTTACTGGAGGATTAATATCGCTGTTAGAATTCTTTTCGAAGTAAAATAACAACGATTAATATACTTCAGGTAATTTTGCTACAATTTCTACACTTAGGTAAAGTTTATATTATTTAAAGGGATGTGAATCTCAAAGAAGAAGAAAAAAAGTCAAATTGAAAGTCAAAAATTTGTATCGTTGACTTCCTTCAAGAAATCTTAAGAATCCAGCGGAAAATATAAATTCAAAATTGTTGCTTCCCTTTCAAAAGGTTCAATAAATTTTTTTTTGACAATCCCACATATCAGTTTTTTTTAATTTGATTCATCTTCTAACTTGAGCTGCTGAAGAGCTTTGTACGACGATTTGTCGTTAAGCTGTCGTAGTTCAATTCAAAAATGACTTTTTTGGATTTGGGAACTAATGATGGTACAGATAATCTAAGTAGGCTTTTGAAAACTTCAAGGTATTGTCTATAAGACGTTCTTATCGTTTTTTGGTAAACATTTAAAAAAAAAAGGGTACAAATGTGCGTATTTAAGGATTTTCGCTAAATTTGAGATAACATTACAAATAATGAATAGACTAAGGACATTTTCGTTTTTTTTAATCCTCAAAGTATTCCAAAGAAACCCTCTAGAGTTCAAGCAGCTGCAATTTTTTTCCATTGTAATTTAATTTCTGTTAAAAATCAATTAAAGGATAAATTTTGCATCCTCTATTTTTTTTAAGTTGAAAAAAATGTTAAATATCAGAAAAAATGAAAAAAAAATCGAAATACATATAAATACATAAAAAATTTTTGTTTACCTTACCAAGGCTACACAATTTTATTTCGGATACCTTGAGGTTATGATTTTTTGGCGGTGATCAATGATAAAAATTTTAACTTTCAGATCGTGAAACTAGAAACTGCAAGCTTCAATTTGCTTTCTTTTTATTTCATTTTTCGCCAAGTTACAATCTTTTGAAGATCAGCTAAATAATTAGGATTTTTTTTATCCTTTAATTTTTGTGACTAATGTATGTACTCAATACGAGTTAAATTCATTTGATTATTGACTAAGTACAATAAATTTTGACTATATTTAAATTTTTGAATTCATCTTGGGACGAATTACACATATCTCAAGAAATCAGAATGGAAAAATCTGTTTATCAGATTGAGTTTGATAATTTCGAAATACCATTTCATGTTTCTTAAGGATAGAAATAGAAAATCCAGAGCAAAGTCTGAAAGGCAATTATAATGCAGTACTGCAAGTAAACAAATACTAATTCGAATCGCTTTTAACTAGAATTACTTTAGTCAACGAGATGCAGTTGTGTCGTCACTGTGTACCAATTAAATTTTTTAGTGAAATAAGGTTACTACTACTAAATATTCGTGGAAAATCACAATAAAAAACATTATGTTTCGCTAATTACTGTTTTTACCTATTCCAATGCATTTTAAAATATCTATTTTATGCAAAATCGATCACAACAACACGCAATTAAAAATATACTGTCACTTTGCAATATTTTAATTCACTGGAGTGTAATTTCATAGAAAAAACTTTGACCTTCTGCATTATATCACTATCTAACCTTCATGCTTCCTACATTGATTACGTGGTGATTAGAAATTATGACAAGTTTATTTCTTTCAAAAATATTTACCCCAGTCCTTGAATGCAGTAGTAAATAGTAATGTTGAAGCACATCTGTAGGTCACTTTCTTGGTAAAAATACATACTAATTTCATGTGTGTGATTCATATTGTCTATTTTTTTTTTTTTGGACTAAACCCAAATTCTTTAAAAAAATAATATATTGGGCAATTAACGATGCATGTTTTGAATAGAAAGTGATTCGCAAAGTTCGCTTCACAATAGTAAAAGCGCGCTTAAAGATAAAATATGATTGTGCCTATTAAATAAATACTACTTTTATATACTTTAAATTGTGATGGCTGTTTTTTTAATTGGCAAGCAAAATATTGACTGCGAATAAATTTGAATATTACCTGTTGACAAAAAAGGGTTCAATGTTTACACCAAGGCCATCTATTTTAACTAACGAGTCCAGGTAAGCCTAATGAACCTATTTTTCATCGTTATAAATACAGTGTGTTTAATACTGCAGTCCAGTAGTCTTCTGACAGCAAAAAAATAGATTCACTACCCAAAGGGTAAATTAAGGTTAATACGAAGCACCAAATCACATATTTTCGTCGTTATAGGGTATACGGGGTGAACGAATTAAATCCTTACGTTGTTTCTTGAATCCAGTAAAGTATAAGGTGCATACCAAAGTAATAGGACTTTTCAAAAATAGTTATTTCAAGTGAGGTCATCTATTGGGGGTTTTAAAATTTTTTATTGCTAGGTCTCTGATTGTGGGGCCTTTTTTCAGTTCTGAGGGGCGTGCGTTTTTTTAGCCCTGGGCCCACCCCAGCCCATGCCTGTTTACTTTGGAACGAAGTTTGTATAATTAGAGTATTCACTCATTTGTTTCGTTGACAACAGAAGCGGAGTCTCCGCTGGCCGTCCCAAGCTTACGCCGCTGGTGCAGCTAAAGTACTGCTAAATGAAATTAATAGGTCGTAAAGAGGAGATATCAAAGATCGCCAGGTCTACCTCATGTGCATAATTGCTGAACCACGTTGTTAAATGAGCTTGGTTTTGCTTTAAGATTGGATGCTGCAGGTTTAAATATAACTCTTATACATGAAGAACGACCCGTATGGCCTTGTTGGAGAAAAATAAAAAATAATCAGCGGATAAAATATTTTTAGAGCCCGTTGCGGTTCGTTCGAATAATTTTTAGGGTAGGAATAAAAGAATGTTTACAAATTTCCAAGGCGAGGGTGTGAAATTAGAAGAAACTAAAACTTAGCAAGTGTCGTAATAGGCGAGCGGTTCACCCCAAAAAAGATGTTTCTAAATGAAGGTAACCGACTAAATTTTTAAAACAAAAACCTACACCATAAAACTTTTTTTATTTTATAAAGGGTATTTTTCTGATAATTTATATATTTTTTTATATTTTTCGGCGTAGTCAGTCAATTGTTATAGGTAAACAAAAAAGTTGTAAAAAGAAATAGTTTTTTATTGTAAAATGAACCAAAATAAACACATTTTGTTCTTTGACAAAAATTTGAAAAATGCTTCGTTTCCGTGATATTTACAATTTAATGTGAAAAAAGTGACGAAATCGACAAATTTTCGGAATTTTTTTCTCAAAAACTACTGAACAGAAATTTAATTCTAAAAAAAAGCATAATAATCGGCAGATCTTCTACTTTAAGATATATTTTTTTGGTATAGGTCAATTATTTTATTGAAGGTCTAAAGCGAGTAAATAAAAATAAAAATGGCAAATAAGTGAATGGAAGCAGGCTACAAATAGTGAAATTGTAACTATAGATCAGGGGTCGGCAAGTAATTTTAGGTGGGGTCCGGATACTTTTGAAAATTTTTAACGAGGTCCATAAAAAAAATTCTTTTTTTTTTTTTTTTATTTTAATTTGGACTCAAATTTAATCTGCTTACTAACAATTAATAACTCACACACTCACACAATTGTAAAATACTAGAAAAAATGATAAGATTGACACTTAAACGTAAAAAACATTTTTTAAATTATTTATTTGAGTAAGTTACACTTTCAAAAAATTTTTGGCGGTCCAGTATTTTACTTTCCGCGGCCCGGACCTGGACCGCGGTCCGCCAGTTGCCGACCCTTGCTCTAGATCCATTGACACATGGATGGAAAATCGAAAATGGTTGCTTGGATTATTTCGAAGGAGAAACTGCGTTAGATATGCTTCAAAAATATTTATGTTCGTGTAGTGGAAAATGTTCTACGAAAAATTGTAACTGATTGTCATCGAACCTGGAATGCTGTGCAGTCTGTGCGTGCTCAGATGAATGTCAGAATGTTCCATCAGAAATTGATGGTGAAATAAAAAAGAAATTAATATACTTTTATTGCTCTTAATATTTTAGTAAAATAAAAATAAAATAATTATCCTATACAATAAATTATACAATAACTTTATTATTTTTCGAGACCGCTAGGTCAATTATTATTATTAGGTTAATTTTACGATTTAAAAACTTATTTAGTTTAGTTTTGGTATAACTTTCAAGTCAATTTTAGCCATTTATAAAACCAAAAATCGATTATTTAAATTTTTCTAATTACTTGCAAAAACCTTACTCCGGCTACAAAACCAAACAAAATGATCTATAGAACATTTGTACTGTTAACATATCGATTTAAAAAAATCATAATAATGTTTATTGTAAATATAATCTAATCCAAGATATTGTAAAAAGAAAATTTAAATTTGAAGTGTTATCATAATTTTCTTTAAAAAACTTTTTTTACTCGCTTTAGACCTTCAATAAAATGATTGACCCATACCAAAAAAATATATCATAAAGTAGAAAATCTGCCGATTATTATGCTTAGTTCAGTAGTTTTTGAGAAAAAAATTCCGAAAATTTGTCGATTTCGTAACTTTTTTCACATTAAATTGTAAATATCTCGGAAACGAAGCATTTTTCGAATTTTTGTCAAAGAATAAAATGTGTTTATTTTGGTCCATTTTTCAAAATGAAACTATTTCCATTCGACGAGTCATTTTTTTACAACTTTTTTGTTTATAACAATTGACTGACTACGCCGAAAAATATAAAAAAATAGATGTAAGTTATTAGAAAAATACACTATAAAATAAAAAAAGTTTCATGCCGTAGGTTTTTGTTTTAAAAATTTAGTCGGTTCATGCCTTTTCTTTAGGGGTAAACCGCTCGCCTATAAGGCAGAGCTGGGCAAAATTACAAATACAATATAAATTACAAAATACTAGTAACTAGTAAATACTTAAAAAGAAAATACTTTGGCAAAGCATTTTAAATATAAATTAAATAAAAATAGTATTTTAAGTGCGTTGAATACTAAATAAGTATATTGAAAATATTATTAACAGTATTTAAAATATTTTTCTGAAATATTAAATCTGAAACTCTTAAGATGTGACTTAACAATCATTTTCATCTGAATTACTGAGATGCAGAATATTTAATTCACTCATATTTTTTTATTAGTTTTTCTTAGAATAGCCCACTAATGATAAAATAAATCAATTTTAAATTTTGACGATTGTCTATTAACTTGAGTAGTGACGATAGTGACCTAAAAGATAGTAGACAGAATAGAAATAACACAACAACGCACATTGCAGAATGCAGAGTAGAATGCGCTAAATCCAGGCGTAATCCAATAATTTTTTTAGCACGTGTGGTATGGTCTTTCCGAAGTCAGTTGAACATCCAAAAAAAACGCCTGACAATAAAATTTAATAACTTTCATAGGCGTCTCTAAAAAAGTTTTCTGCTAAAGGTAAAAAATTATAATATTTTGTATATAATGTGTAGAAAATTTTTATTATATGTTCATTTGGCCAACAACAGATTGATGTTAAATTTCGTTTTGTTCCCTTTCAAAAGGCCTCCAAATTGCCATGTTGTAATAATATTAGTAAACAAAATGTCCCTCTTATTTCTCTATTTCGCAATTGTAATATGAATGATTAATAGAAGGTGTCTATAGTAAATTAAAATTATTTGAATCATACCAATTTCCGCATTGCTGCACTGCACTGCTGGGCAATTTGTCAACCACTTGTCAACAGCAGAGATTTATTGCCCAGTGGCCCAATGCAGCTGTGTTTGTTTTTATTTGCCCGCGTTCGCATTCTTCAACTGGGCGTATACATTTCAACCACCTCCACGTTTAGTTCGACCTGACCTGTATATGGGTATGGCTAAATAAATATGGAAACAAGTTTTTCAAATGTTTCAATGCCGAGTTGCTGCGTCAGCGACCGAACCTGGTACATACTGTCAACCTCTTGATTCTTCAATTGATATCGGAAAGACTATACCAGCCGCCGGTCGTAACACGCAAAAAGTATTTGTTTTTGGTAGGTATTTTGGGAATTTTAAATACTTCGAGTATTTTAAATACTCAAGAGTATTTAAATTACTTTTAGAAGATTATAAATACTTTTTTAAAATACAAAAATACAAGAAATACGAAATACTTTATTAAAGTATTTCAAATACAAAATATTTTTGGGGTTATAACAAATGTATTTTAATTACAAAATACAAAATACTATTTTTTATTGAAAATACTATTTGGTATTTTTTTGTGAATATACTCCTAGCTCTGCGTATAGGTGTAAATTTAATGCCAAAGACCATCGCTTTTTAAATCTAGGTATAATGTCAAACAAATTGCACTCTACTTCAATAAAGTAGGTATGTGCTTAAAAATTAATGTTTGTTAGATCACACTTTGTATGTAAAAAGTCTGTGACTGACGACCTTTATCGTTAATAGTGCTATTTTATGTAAACATGATTAAAACATAAACTGGCACAGGCTTTATCAACCCGTCTGTTGTAATACATTTGTTTGAGGCGTCAATATTTCCAACCACACTATACCTTGATACTTTCCAAAAGTTGCTAGTTGTAAAGATAATTGGCTAATTATAGCAGAAAACATTTAACAGCATTTAAAATCAGCAACAGCTCCTATAAGCGCACTCACAAGTATTTCCTGTATTTTAAAAAATTATGTTTTTTTTTTTAAACATATCTGCGGCAAACTGGTTTTATTTTCAAAATTGCCACCAAATAAACACTTAAAACGTCTACTTGATCGTCAAAGATCCAAAATCTTTGTAATCTAGATCTCTGTGTAGAAGTGGCAACACTGTTCGTCATTGCGTGATCAGTGACCTAGCAGCCAAGTGATTTATTAAAAAAATTATAAACTGATTTACTACCGTCTAGATTTGGATTCGTTTTATCTTTGTGTACACACATAAATAATCTGTGGAAGAATATGCAAAGTGGTCTCATTTCGCTGCTGCTTGTGTAATTACTTAAAAAAAAAAGGATACAGACTTGAACAGGATTTTCTGGTAAGACAAAATCTATTTAAAAGCAAATAATACGATATTATTGACTAACAAAAGTCTTTCGAAATGCAGTGGTTTTTTTACCAAGTTAATTTAAATTGTATCATTTTTTATTAAGTAGTAACATACACACAATATTTTATTGGGTTTTTACTCTTTTTCTTTTTGTATTTCAAAGATAAGTCTCTTTAGTGGGCTTTATACAGAAGAATCACCCTGTACATTATCGATAATTCAAGTCATTAAAATTTATTTTTAACACATCAGCATGGGCGATCTTTTGGCGATAAATTTAATAAACTATCCCCCATTTTATAATTAGTTTGTTACAATTTTTGCGAATCGAATTAAAAATTGTGATTATGAAATGCTGCGCTCATGGATCTAACGAGCGTTCAAATAGAAACGTGAACAAGTTGGTTCTGAAAATTTGGACGTAGGGCGTAGTGTATAGCAAATGAACTTAAACGTCATCTGTCAAAGCGCTATATCGCCGCTATCAATTTGAATATTTTCGTTTTAAAAAGCGTTTAAAATGGTGTTTTCTCAAGAACAAAAAGTGTTTATCATAGAGTCCTACTTTAGAAATGGACGCAAGATTGATGGAATATGGAAGTATTCTATTGAGGAATATTTCATAGAATTTCAAAATCAATTACCCGGCATTGTTGAGTACAAAATTTTTCAAAGTGCAGTTCAGCGTTGTGTTAATATTTTTCGTGAAACGGGCAGTGTAACAAGAAAAGAAGGAAGCGGCCGACCTAAAAAGCGGACAGAAGAATTAAAAGAAAATGTCCAACAAATAATGGAAAATGCGCCAAGAACTTCTGTACGTGTTTTATCACAAATGGTGGGAGTATCAGTCGGTACCTGCCACACAGTGTTAAAAAAAGATTTGCGTTTGTTCTCCTATCGTTTAACTTGTCAGCAAGAACTTCATGAAGTTGATTTTCCGCGACGGGCTGTATTTTGTGAATGGTTTTTAAACAACTACGGTGAACTTCATAATATCACCTTTTTTTCTGATGAAGCCTGGTTTCATTTAAGTGGTTACGTAAACTCACAGAATATGAGAATGTGGTCTTCTGAAAAACCAGATAACTTTTTTGTCGAGGGCCCTCTACACGCTCAAAAAATTGGAGTTTGGTGTGCTCTCAATCGAAATAGGATTGATGGACCTATTTTGTTTAATGGTACTCTTACTGCGCAAAGGTATAGAGAAGAAATTATCGCTCCTTTTGTTAACCAGCTGGAAGAAAACGAAAAAAAACGAAGTTTTCCAAAATCGGCTAATAAGTCTCAATGCTGAACATGAATTTCCACCGAGGTCATGTGATATTACGCCGTGTGATTTCTTTTTGTGGCCTTACCTTAAAAACACTATTTTTGAACTGCCTATTCCTGATTTAAACCATCTGCAGGCTCGACTTATAGACAAGATTCGTGAAATTAACAATACCCCGAGCATCTTAGAAAATGTCTTTAATTCTTTGAGGAACAGGTGTGAAAAGTGCTTGGAACAAGGAGGGGGACACTTTCAGCAGCTGCTTTAATTTATTGTTATAACAAGGAGGGGACACTTTCCGCAGCTCCTTTAATTGTTTGTTATTGTTATCACGATTATTCTTTAAAATAAAGTTATATAGTCATTAACGTTATTGAAACTGACAGAGGTTAAGTTGGTCGCTATAAGCTACTCCCTACGTCCAATGTGTCAGAGCCAACTTCGACCACGTTTTTATTTGAACGCTCGTTATATTCGCCGTTGCTTTGTAGTTTTTCAATTTATTTACTATTTTTAACGAATGAATAGAAGTCAACCAGTGTGACGTTGCCAAATATCTTATATTTGATAGCAGAATTAAGTTAATAGGGAATCAAAATGTCAGTTTGGTAGTTGTGACGCCATCTATCATAAACAAGTATTTTTGTGGTTGACAAACAAAAATTTTTGGACTGTTGATTTTCTAAGAGGAAGAACAGCTATGTTAATCGACACACTTTAATTCGTCTTAAAGCACGCCAATGGAATCATAAATTAGACAAGACGACACCGCATCATAGTACTATTTTGTTGCAGTAGTTCCTTGGGATCTTCCAAGTCACCTGAGCGAGCAGGACTAACAGCATGTTCTAAGCGACGTTCTAATATGTAAGGACTGGGCCACAGGATAGTATATTCACAGTAGTCAGAGGTAAGAAGCTTGTATGTAATCTATTTTGTCAATTTTCCGTAGAAAACAAACTTACCTAATATTTCGTTGTTTTGCTAAAATTCGTTTGATTTTACACTTCAAAAAATCTCAGTGGTCCATGAAGTACAGAGATATACAGTGTGTCTCAGGACTGGGTACCACACTCTTGTAAACGTTTTTATTGTCGATTTTTCGAGAAAAAGTTATTCTTGATAAAAAGTTTTGCTTACATTGGGAAGCCATGACAAGTAATCAAATGTGCAGGGTGTCCCGGTACTTCTTACAAAAATGTCGAGTACAGATGGATGGGGTCAAAATAATTCAGTTCTTCATATAAATTTTTTTCATACGGACCTTCGTTAACAAGTTACGGGCCGTCAACGGTGAAAATTAAAAAGTTATTTTTATTTACAGTCTCTAAATCATTAACATCAGCATGATGCATATTTGGTGATCGATAACATATGCGTACAGCGTACAGCTTGTTTTTGATGTTGTAAGTGAAACTTCATTATTCCTAGAATGCCAGGGACGGACTATGCCCAATGGTTAACAATCTAGTGTTTTTGCATGGATGACGGTCGCAATCTGCCTTTATCAAAAATAAGTTCCCTGAAGAATTCGCTAACGACAATACCCTCTTGGTTCAACTCGGTAAAATTAACAGTTTAAGGAATATTTGTGATGCTACGTCACAGCGCATATCGAGCGGCGCCTCCACCATTTTTTGTCTTTCATTTTTAACTTACTATGTTAGAAGCCCACATATTTTTAAAATAAGAGTTTAGAAAATCTTACTGTCGGCTAATGTAATTTTCACTAACAAAATTTGACAAACACACTTTACACATAACACAAAATAGAAAAATAAAACAAGAATAAGTTAAAAATAAAAAAAAAATATTTAAAAGAAAGAAACCTATCAAAATATATTCTCAATATGCACACCTTCTGAATCCACACACTTCCTAAGACTACGAATGTTATTTGTTTGTACACGAAAAAGCAGTTCTGGGGTAATAATTTAATAGGTCCATACGTTTTTGAGGAACACCTATATTTGGAGTTTTTGGAAAATAATTTGCAGCCACTATTAGACAATGTTCCATTAAATACCAGAAGAAACGTTTGGTTCATGCACGATGGGGCACCTCCCCATTTCAATATTGATGTACGAAATTATTTATCCATCGTGTTTAATACTAAATGGATTGGGAGATGAGGCCCAACTTACTTTGACTTATTATTATTTTGTTTTCTATTTTGTGTTATGTGTAAAGTGTGTTTGACAAATTTAGTGAAAATTATATTAGCAGACAATAAGATTTTCTAGGCTCTGATTATAAAAATATGTACGGTTCTAACATAGTAATTATGTCCAATTAAAAATTAAAAACAAAAAATGGTGGAGGCGCCGCTCGATGTGTACTGTGACATAAAATCATAAATATTCCTTAAACTGTTAATTTTACCGAGTTGAACCTAGAGGGTATTATCGTTAGCAAATTCTTCTGTAAACTTATTTTTGATACAGGAACTTTGCGATCGTCATTTATGCAAAAATTCTGGGTTATTATCCATTGGGCATAGTCCGTCCCTGGCGTTCTGGGCATAATGAAGTTTCACTTACAACATTAAAAACAAGCTGTACGCATGTGTTATCTATCACCAAATTTGCAGCATGCTGAAGGTAATAGTTTAGAAACTGTAAATAAAAATAACTTTTCAATTATCACTTTTGAGGGCCCGTAACTTGTTAACGAAGGTCCTTATGAAAAAAATGTATATGAAGAACTGATATTATTTTGACCTCATCTATCTGTACTTTTTTGTATCAAGTACAGGGACACCTTGTATATTAAAATATACAGGGCGTCCGAAAATTTTCAAAATGTTAAATTTTCCCGAAGTAAAGTGCCTTTAATTTTTGTTTTACTTAAAAACTGTATTTAACGAAGTTGTTCGAGAACACAAGAAATGCTTAAATACGGGGTTTAGTCAGAAAAGAAACATACCATATAATTACCATGGATATTTCCTTACCAATGTCAAAATCAACATATTTATTTTTATTAACTGCCCACCCAATAATTTTTATTAATAATGCTAACCTTGGAGCAACGAATTTATCTTCTGAAATGGTATGATCGATAATGTTTCATATCCATATGCAATACAAATTTTTAATGAAAAGTATCCAAATGTACCTAACTGTAACTCGTAGAGCAATTCGCCAGCTAATAAACTAGGCGGTATCTGTTTTGGTTTGGATGAATCGTATATCCACGGAGATTCCATCCACTAGAAATGAAAATTTTTCTATGCGCATAAAAAAAAACGTGGGCTTAACTTTTGGCGGCACAATTTGTTTAAAAAATTCGAAAAATGTCATATTTTTCTTCCTATTTAATTATGTATCTTTTCAAGAGTTAATTTTAGGCGAAAATGGAAGAGGAAAAAAATGTTCGCAAATAAATTTTTTACAAATCATCATTATTATGGTAAAAATCGAAAAAATCGCAAAAATGGGGTTAAAAAACAATACTTTTTAGGGATTTTTTTGAGGTATTTAAAATGCTCACTTGGCTCAAAAAAAAACTTCATGTTATGTAGAATTATCACACCAAATTTCAGCAAAATCGGTTCGATAGATTTTGCATAATAATTTTGCAATCCAGATGTTGAAAAAAAATTTGCAAATTTTCAAAATTTTGCACAGCAAAAACCAAGGCCCTTAGATAATTGAAAATTTAGTCACATATAGAAGGGCTCTTAAGCTTTCAAACTTTTTTTGAAAAATCCGAATCCGTCAATTAGGAGAGCTCTGGCGCTTGTTTAAACTTTGGTCAAATTTTTGTACTTTAGAAACAATTAGAACTTTGTGAATATTCAATCAAATCAAATTTTTTAAAGCAGGTTTTAAAAGTTCTTGGAAAGACGATTCTTAAAAAAAAAACAGAACGATTGATTAATTAGTTACGTAGTTATAGCCGTCATTTACACTAAATGTACTGGGGCATCCGAGCTAATTTTTCGAAAAATACCTTTGGTATTCCGAGTACTTACCAGGTCTAAAATTACAATACTTTTCTTCATTGGCAACCTACTTTAAAACGTGTTTAAAGTTATTTATGCAAGCGAGAAATTCAATAAATTCGCTTCGGCCTGCTCGAAATTGAATCGGCTATAACTACGTAACTAATTGATCAAACGATCTGTTTTTTTTAAAGAAGCGTTTTTCCAAGAACTTTTAAAACCTGCTTTAAAAAATTTTATTTGATTGAATATTCACAAAGTTCAAAGTACAAAAATTCGACCAATGTTTAAACAAGCGCCAGAGCTCTCCTAATTGACGGATTCGAATTTTTCAAAAAGAGTTTGAAAGCTTCCCTTCTATATGTGATTAAATTTTCAAATATCTAGGGGCTTGGTTTTTGCTGTGCAAAATTTTGAAAATTTGCAAATTTTTTTTCAAAATCTGGATTGCAAAATTATTATGCAAATCTATCGAACCGATTTTAATGAAATTTGGTGTGAATATTCTACATAATATGAAGTTTTTTTGAGTCAAGTATAAAGGTCCTATACCCAATTTAAATACCCCAAAAAAATCCCTAAAGCGTATTGTTTTTTAACCCCATTTTTGCGATTTTTTCGATTTTTACCCTAATAATCATGATTCATTCGATTTGTAACTAGACATATTTTGTAAAAAATTTAATTGCAAACATTTTTTTCCTCTTCAATTTTCGCCTAAAATCAACTCTTGAAAAGATACATAATTAAATAGGAAGAAAATTGACATTTTTCGAATTTTTTTAACATATTGTTCCGTGAAAAGTTATGCCCACGTTTTTTTATGCCCATAGAAAAATTTTCATTTCTAGTGATATTTGAAAGCCAAAAAGCCAAAAATCTCCGTGGATATCTCCGTCTGGACTATAATTATAAGATTCGGTATCACTGGTGATGTAAAGAATATTAAGAAGATAAAAAAAGAATACAATGATAACGATGCTGCTACTGTTGTAATTATGGACTCTGTACAAGACAATCCAAAGATGTCACTCAGGAGAAGGCCAGAAAAGATCGATATTAGCAGATCCCATATTCAAAGAATTTTAAAATACAACAAAATCTATCCATTCAAACCAGTGTTTAATCATAAATTGCTTGATGAAGATGATGGTCATCGTTTGGACTTTTGTTTAACAATGGGTTTCTCGCACATTGAAAACAGATTCTTTCATCACTACCTATATTTTATTTACTGACGAATCAACATTCACAACTCATTAGTTGTGGTTTCCTTTCAAAATTGTAAATACTGGGTTAAAGATAATCTAAATTATCGATTGAGCAAAAATTTAAAAAAGTAAATGTCTGGTGTGGCATCATATGGACCCATCATAAAATAATGGGTCTTTACTTTTTGATTGAAAGAGAATCTTAATCAAAATTCGTATTTGGAAATTCTCAATAATTTGGTTTTGGCAGAATTAGATACCGAAAATTTAGATTTCAGAAGAAAACTAATATTTCAACAAGACGGATGCCCTGCAAGAAACGAAGAAATGATCTCGTCTTTGTATAAGGAATTTAGAAAACGATTAGAAAAATGTGTATAACTTGGAGGTTTACAAGTTGAATAGAACTTGCTTCGTTGTTATTGTTAATTTCAGTTCTATTCTTTTTTCTATTTTTTAATTAGAAAAGTTACTTTTATTTGGTTTGCAGGCACCGTAGCAGTCGTTAATGATAGAACAATTTCCGGGCCAGTTGCCACGTCATCGGTTTAGGTTTCTTGATGCTTCGAGAGACATATCGGTCTTTTCAAAAACTAGAAAACTAATTACTTCTGAGGAAGCGAGCGATATATCTCTCGAAACATCAAGAAACCTAAACCGACAACGTGCAACCAATCCGGAAATTAAATTAAATTTAAAATAAAAGTTTACTTATTTTTTACAAAAATCGCATTTTCTTATTTGTAAAATGTGATTATTCTTCTTTTTTGTGTAAATTGTTAAATGTTAAATACAGTTTTTAACGAAAACAAAAATTAAAGGCATTGCTTAGGGAACATTTCACATTTTGAAATTTATTAGACGCCCTGTATATTTTATTACATATTTGATTACTGCCCATGGCTTCCCAAGATAAAGTAAACATTTTTATCAAGAAAAATCAACAATAAAAAAAGTTTACAGGAGTGCGGTACGCCATCTGGGGACACACTGTGTTTTATAGTATTTCTCGGTAATTGTTGTTCTATTTAATGTCTTTCAAAAAAAAAAAAAACGTTTACTTTTATAAATTATCTCAAACAAAATGTAAAAAAGGTATTATAGTTTTCGTTAATTATTGTCTTATATTTTTTTCCACAAAAGCCTCCCAGTAAATATACAGGGTGGGCCACCAGTAACGCCTTGGTCGGTAGGAACCAAACGGCAAATGTTATAGAAACGTGTTTAGGTGGGTACGTGTAGGTCCATTACGGCTACATTTTAAAAATATTTTGAAATATACAGGGTGTCCAGGAAAAGCGTACCATATCAAAGTTATGTTTTTTTAAATGGAACACCCTGTATTTTACTGCATTTTTGAAAGCACCGTAAAAAAATAGGTGAACTTTATTAAAGGTTCTGCATAGCTAGGACTTATTGTTTGTGAGATATTTCAATTTTAGTGAAAATCCAGGCTTAACGTAGAAATTTGCAGTGTATTTTAGATCATTGAAGTTATGAATTATTATATTTGTTGTCACTTAGTATTGTAGAGGGTGTTCAAAAATCTGCTGAATACTTCTCTCAACTTTAAATAGCAATAACTTGGTTATTTTAAATGGGACACCCAGTATATCTTTACTTTGGAAGTTAGGAAATTTAAAACTCTTTCCAATGTGTATAGGTTCCCTATACCTATCTCTAACGGTATTGGAGATATTTGTGCCGTTTAGTTCTTTATCGATTTTTTTTGTAAGATGTGTCTACGTGTCTTCATCGAGGTCTTTATTGAATTGATTTGGGTTCTTCTTGATGACGTCTTTTTTGAAAAATATTGTACACGGTGTTCCACCTACTACTTGCGATGATGATATTCTAAGGAATATAAGAATATTATTTTCAAGAGAATGGTTATCAATTCGATCATCAACTAAAATTTCTCTTTGTTTCTTCTAAAAGTAAAATTTCCTTTAATAAATATTGTTCATGTTCCCAATTCATTTAATTCAGTTATGTACAACAAACATATTTATATAAAATTAATAACTTTTTATAATTATTCTGCTAATAAAATAATATTTTTATTAGAAAATTTTCTTGAATATTGTCATGATTGACGCTTTGCCAATTCAATAAAGACCTCGATAAACACACGTGGATATATCTTACAAAAAAAAAATCGATAAATAAAGAAACGGCACAAATATATCCAATACCGTTAGAGATAAGTATAGGGAACCTACACACAATTCGAAAGAGTTTTGAATTTCCTAACTTCCAGAGAAAAAATATACTGAGTGTCCCATTTAAAATAACCAAGTTAATGCTGTTTAAAGTTGAGAGAAGTATTCACCAGTTTTTTGAACACCCTTTACAATATTAAGTGACGACAAATATAATAATAATTTATAATTTCAAGGATCTAAAATCCACTGTGCAAAGCTGCTTCCTTAAAATAATTTTTTTATTGCTAATATTAAATTTCAATGCTAAGCCTGCATTTTTACTAAAATTTAAATATCTCACAATCAATAAGTCCTAGGTCCTAATTTTTAACCTATTTTTTACGGTGATTTCAAAAATGCAGTAAAATACAGGCTGTTCCATTTAAAAATACATAACTCTGATATGTTACGCTTTTCCTGGACACCCTGTATATTTTTAAAATGTAGCCGTAATTAGTCTACACATACCCACCTAAGCAGGTTTCTATAACATTTGCCGTGTGGTCCCTAGCCACCGAGGCGTTACTGGTGGCCCACCCTGTATACTTCAATCCGACGTCTTTTATTTGCACCAGAGATTGTTTTTTGGATTAATTTATATTAATTTTTTACGTCATCTTGCTAAATGTTACGAATTTGCAATTTCATAACATGAAAGCCGATATACCAAAAAAAAAGTTTATATACGCAGGAACCTGCTAGCACATTGACTGCCACGATTTTCGCACGTTGCTGACCTTTTCATGTTTTTGTGTACTACTTTTTTTTTGACTTTGGGGTCAAGTTCAAGAGAAATAATAAACGAATAATAACAGAATTAATAACATCATTTGCCAACGATAAACAGCTTTAAATATTTTGTCCAATTTATTGTACACTTTCTCTTAAATCGGTAAAAACAAAAAACAACCTTATTAGGTACATCACAGGGGCCAGATTTAGGCCGTCTCCAAAGCTATTACTTCAATTTGTTTTTCGTACTGAACACTTAGCTTTAGCCGAGTTATAAATAATGCAACATTTCGAGCAACTGTAATTGTTATTCAAAAAATTCTTTTATTAGCGATGACTTCTGACCCCCATTCAGTGACTGATAAGGCAGTGATGCGTCTCTACAACCCACATTTTTTAGATTATTTCGGCCCGATTGCATAATGTTGAATATAAATAGAACAAAAAGTGGTTTTTGACAAGAAAGTTTCGACGACATAATTTAAAATTCAAATTTGAGGATGCCAGAACAAAATATCACGGTTGACGAGAATACCTATTGTAAAAATTAGAAGGTGGATGCCGTTAAGCATGTTCTTGAAATTTGACTGAGTTCGACCCTGGTTCTAAGTTTCAGCACCACGTGGATTTCAATTCGCAATTATTTTGTTTTCTAAAAATGAATAATAATACATCTACTGAAGAATTTTAATAACAGTTCAACTTGTTATCACTCATAATATTAAATTTTCGGTATTTTTCAAGCAGGGATAATACAAAAAGATCATAGCGGGCCAAGTTCTAATGATAGTAAGGTGAGATTATTCAAACAAATCTCTATAAATAGAGGACTGTTTACCTTTAATGATTTAATATATCGTATTTATGCAATATATTCATATTATATGTCGTAAATATTCGAATGTGTTTAAAAAGTTATTTTCCATTCGAAAGTCCAGTTTCAGAACATATTTAATCTTATATCCACATTTATTACGTGTTGTATCTCTAATACAATTTTTTTTAGTGTTTATTTTATTATTAGCTCTTTTGCTTTTATTTTATTTTAAAGTTTAAAGCTATTCTCAAAATTTAGAAATATTCAAGATTTACCTATCGTGGCTATTTTTGCGTGTTGGTCCTTTGAAAGATAATGTTAGAACAAGAATATACAGTGTGTCCTCGGATGGGATACCGCACTCTTGTAAACTTTTTTATTATTGAACTTTCGAGAAAAAGTTATTATTGATAAAAAGTTTTGCTTATCTTGGGAAGCCATGGGCAGTAATCAAATATGTAATAAAACGTACAGGGCGTCCAAAAATTTCAAAATGTGAAATTTTCCTTAAGCAAATTTTGTTTAGTTTTTTTTTTAAACTGTATTTAACAAAGTTGTTCGAGAACTCAAGAAATGCTTAAATACGGGGTTTAGTCAAAAAAGAAGAATAATCATTTTGCAAATAAGAAGACGCGATTTTTAACTACCTTAGTTAAAGCAAACATAAATTTAAAAAAATTAGTAAACTTTTATTTTAAATTTAATATAATATAAAATACTTGATTGCCACGTCGTTAGGTTTCTTAACGTTTCTAGAGACATATCGCTCTTTTACTCAGACCTCAAGACATGGTTTAACAAAATTCCAGCACAATTTTAGTTGAAATTGTGGGAAATGCACTTGTTGGTCCTTTTATTTTACCTCATCGGTTTGGTGCAGTTTAATACCTACAATTTTTGAACGAACATCTTCCAGCATTACTTAAGGATTTACCATTAGATGTACACTAAGTCATGTGGTACATGCATGGTGGTGCTTCTGCTCACAGCACAATAATAATAAGGCAGTGGTTTAATTTAAAATATCCCAATTGTTGGATAGGTCGTGGCAATGAAGCACCTATCCTTTGGCCTGCACGCTCACCCGACCTAACACCCATGAGTTTTTTTCTTTAAGGACACATGAAAAGTAATGTTTATCTACTCTAGTTAACAGTGTTGAAAAGTTATAAGAAATAATTTTTCTGACAGCTGACGAGATCCGTAACAATCCCGAAATACGTCACAACTTTAACAGACGTATTATGTGTTTAAAACAAAATGGAAATTATTTTAAAAATATTGTTTAACAAATATTCTCTTAGCATTTTCATATTTTCAATAATAACTAATCAATACCTATCAATTTTCGTATTTCACAATAAATTGTTTTATTTTTTATTTGTTTGAAATATTACGTTATTTAACGTTTTCAGTATGTCAAGTATGTGTTTTTCAATTAAAAATATTCAGATATATCATTTTTAATTGTTTACTAGATAGTGGTGGTATAAATCAATGCTACGGGGCATATGCAGTGCACACAGTAAGAGTAGGTACTCAATTTTTAAAAAATCGCAATATTTATGAAAAATTCACATATTCAGAAGTTAGATCAAACACTACTTTTTCGGTGTAGCTTCCTTCAACCTCAATTGAATATTGATTATATAAAAAAAAAACAAAAAAACAGGGTTAAAAGGAACTATGACGTTCAAGCAATTTTATTGCATGAATCGTTCAAAGCGTCATTTTAGACGAAAAAAACGCGGAATACTATTAAATTAGAGGGTGGAAATTGGAGATAGGGGTGAAAATGCACCCCTTTCAGTTTTTTAATTGTAGCTCGAAAACGAAGCAGAATTTCGATATAGTTCATAGGAAAAATTATTTAGAGACTTGAATTCCCCATCGAAAAGGTTTATTTAAAAAATTTAAAAGGAAAGTTTTATGCAAAAAATCGTTAATAAACACTTTGAAAAACACTTTTGCCTCTAGAGTAAAGACATTGGACTCAGACTCAGATGGAGCGCAAGCACAGTCTGGGGGAGTTCCCTACCGTATTCCAAGCAGAAATTTTCGCGATAATGGCGTGACTGGCAGAGAATGTACGTAGAGGTTATAAATGTAAACTCATATATTATATATTCTCTGATAGTCAAGCTGCAATTAAAGCTTTAGGCGCACACAAGATAAGTTCAAAACTGGTGTGGGATTGTTTACAAATGCTGACTGAACTGGCCACCAACAATACAGTCAGTTTGTGTTGGGTGCCAGGGCACAAAGGCATTTGTGGAAACGAGAAAGCGGATGAACTTGCTAGGAAGGGATCCGAGACAGAGTTCATTGGCCCGGAGCCCTTCTGTGGCACATCTCCCAGTGTGGTCAGGCGGGCTCTGGGCAAATGGACTGAGACAGAACACAGGAAATACTGGACTTCAAGGCTAGGATATAGCCATTCCAAGGAGCTCATGGAGTATCCTTCGAAGGAAAGAGCGAACGATTTACTGAGCTTGAACAAAATCCGACTCAGGAGAGTGACAGGACTCATAACGGGACACTGTCACTTTAGGAAACATCTACATAAGCTAAAGCTTGTAGACAGTCCGGTCTGCCGAGGATGTGAATCGGCGGATGAAACTTCTCTGCATATCCTGGGCGAGTACCCGGGATTTGCACGTAGCAAAATGGCGCTCGTGGGGAGACCTTATTTGGAACCCAAGGAACTGAGAAAAGTGTCAGCAAGGAAGCTTTTGGACTTTGTAAAAAGGACAAATCTACTTGCTGAATAGGACTAGTAGTGGGACGCACAATAGGCCTAATTAGGCCGCGGTGCTATGGGACTTATTAGGACCAACCACTAGGAGAAGAAGAAGAAGAAAGACATTGGCATTGCTTCATAAAAAAAAATAGGTAAAATTTCCTTCAAAATAAGAGGTTGTAAAGTATTTTTGGATGAAAATTGACTGATATATGGCGGCTCAAACTTACAATTAGCCAATTTTTCGATTTTCATCGCATTTACCCTTATACGCTTTAATTCTCATTTTTTTTTGCAAAAAAGGAAGGAAATAAGACGTTCAAGGATTTTCATCATATGACTTGTTCGAATGGTCATTTTAGATGAAAAAACCGCGGAGTGCTATTAAATTAGATGGTGGAAATTGGAGAAGGGGTGAAAATGCACCCCTTTTAGTTTTTTAATTGTAGCTCGAAAGCGAAGCAAAATTTCGGTATAGTTCAAATGAAAAATTTTGTAGAGAATTGAATTTCCCATCGAAATGGCTTATTTACAAAATTTAAAAGAAAAATTTTATGCCAAAAATCGTTAATAAACAATTTTAAAAAAAGCAAAAAATTCGATTTTTTGATTTTTTTTTTACTTTTTTGACTCTTACGTTGTGAAAATCTTATAATTAACAAATAAAACTTTTGAAATAATTTTTTATTAAGTAAAGAACCAACTTGAAAAACTTGTCATACAACAAGCACACTCCCTTCTCCAACATTCCTCTTCTTTTGTTCTCGCCCTTCGTAGTGTTTTCAAAATTTCACAGAACTGCGCATCATTAATTATTTCCTCCTGGGGCAAAAAATCAATGAGGAGGATCCACGTTTCGTCACCAGTCACAATACAGTCAAGGAATTGTTACCTGGCGGAAATCGGAATAGCGAAACTCATACGCCACTACAACAACAGTTCTCAACTGACTGAGACAAATAGGGGCGCGCTCCGCTCCCGACGCCTTGACCTTGAATGCAGTGTTGTTAACCTTGTCGAAAACCAAAATCACAGAAGATGAGAGTCTCTGTATCCTTTACTTTATGGATATACCTCGTAGTTGAAGCATATAGCCCATAGAGTAGTTGTTTCCCGCAATATCATCATTTAAGAATTTTTTGAATATTAATTCAATTTATTGAATTAACTTAATGCGTTGAAGATAAATTAAATATAATATTCATATTAGAATTTTTCAAATTCCGGAAGCACACACCAAAATATGAAACAAAAGCTCATTCTTCTTTCAGATAAGCGTACTAGATTTGAGCGCTCCAATTACTATGATTTATTGTCATTCAAATTATTACTAACCATATAACGAGATAAACATAATTGAGGGTTATTTGTTAGTAATTAGTTACAAATCGTTATTTATAAGAAACAATGGCGGAATATCCGCAATTCATAAGCAATTTGTAAGTTCAAGAACGTGCTTCACTGATAAAGTAATGATTTGTTAATAATTGATTCACCACAAATATCGGTCTAGACTATAAACCGTGCCGTTGAAAAAATTACGATGTATTTCTTGCACAACATTGCACTTGTGAAGGTTTTATCTATGCCGAAGACGTAGTTTCTGACGTATCCGCAAATAATTTCGAGAAAACTAACAAAACAAAAACAAAAACAATACATGTGTAAGTCGGGGTTGGAAACTGAAGAACACCCTGTACGTCTTGAATGAACAAAGTCAGAAAAACCGTCTTAAATACGAACACTTTAAAAATATTTTTATATTGGAACTCTCCATTAAAATCCACTCCTTTTACACATTTACAATAAAAGCTAAGTAGCCAGGCACTAGAATTAGACTTCCTTTGTTTTAAAACATTTATTGCAATTGTTTCGCTGAGCCACCTTCAGAAATATTGGCATTTTAACTTGTAATTGCTTTTGTTTATTATTCGTTTGAATAAGGGTTTTTTGGCGAGCCAAACCACATCAAACCCGGTTAGCTCGAGTTTGATTGTGTTAAGAGTTTGAGTTAACATTTGACAGAACTCGCAAAAATTCTTTTGGTTTGGATATCTAATCAATAATAAAATCGTAACCTATAATCTATGATAGTGCTCGTAGCTCAAGATGTTTGATTATTTCTTATATACTATAATTGTTATTCCTAATCTGAAATGCACATCCATGAAATAACGTTAATGTATAGATGGTTATTAAATCAAAATGGGTTTACCTTTTCACAAATATCTTTTCCCACGTAAATGTATCGTCAAAAAGGAAGTTAATAAAGATCTATACAGTACAATATAGAATATGCATATCTACGATTAAAGTTATTTGGATCCTCGATTACTATTTTTTTATTATCAATTTTAAATATTTACTTTGTATTTTTTGCAAAGTTAATCCATTATCAATTTTTTTTATTTACAACTTATACCTATCCAAACCTCTAAAAAAACGAAGTAGTGACTAGGTACGATGGTACGAAACAGAAAATAAATAAACAAAGATAGAAATATTAACTTAATATCCAAACCAACCCACAAGTCCGGTTTGATGGTTAGGCAAACTCTGCCAAACCGGGTTAACTACATTTCTCGCCAAAACGTCAAACCTCAACAAACTATAGTTAACCGGGTTAGCGGTTTTCTCGCCAAAAAACCCTTAATGTTTTGGATGGTAATTTACCAAACGTATCCATTTGCTCTATATTTCTCAGTATTATGTCACTTTTCCAACCAAAACAAAAACAGTGTCGACCAAAACAGGGGCAAATCCTGATCTGTTAATATACGCTGGAATATCGATATTACAAATATAGCTTTTTTATCTAACTCTTTACCAACACAGCCTCATTCTGTTCCAGATTTTTAATCGTTGTTTATAGAAACAGAAACTGTCCATTGCACTTGTTATTTTTGTGTTTTTTTTTTCTTACAAACTGTACACGTGGAAAATACGTAATGTGAAATATCTGTTTACTCTTGTTTAATTAAGTGACTTATCAGTTTTTTTTTTGTTTCAAGGAATTCTTGTTGTAAATATAATGATCTAGAAGTGCAAAGTTTTCTTGGTAAAGCCATCGCTTCCAGGATTTCAGTCTAAATATGTATTTAGTGTATGTGATAGTAATTCAGAGAATTAGAAAGGGATAACAATAATAATAACAATGGTTATATAATGTGGTTATTATAACACAATTAAAATTATAATTTTCGAATTTTTTTGAAACCCTTGAACAAAAAACTTGACCGCTAGTATTTTGACAACCAAAAGGATTGGTGAAGTTCTTAAATACGAGGTCTGTTTAGAAAATAACCGAATTTTATATATTTTTTTTAATTTATATTATTTTATAACTTATTGGTCCTTACCTTTGCCGTCTTCAAAATGCTCCACTCTCCTATTCACACACTTTTTCCAGCGGTGTTTCCATTTCGTGAAGCAATCCTCGATAGCTCCGTTTGAAATGGCCTATAAAGTCTGTGACGAATTTTCTGTGATGTCATTATTAGACTGAAAACATCGTTCTTTTAGCAATGATTTTAATTTCTGAAATAAAAAAAAGTCGCAAGGAGCCAGGTCTGGCGAGTAAGGAGGGTGAAGTAGGACAGTAATCTGATTTTCGGCACAAAACTTCTCCAGTTTCACGCAAAGCTTTATAGACCGTGAGCTGGCGCACATGGGTGTGGCGTCATCGAAAAATGTCTGGCATTTTGAGGTCTGAAAAAGGTAAGTTAGTAAATGGAAATAAGGGTGGTTTTAAGACCGACCCGTGTGCGAAAATTTGGAAAATTTCCTTTTGCATAAAATAATTAGTTTTTCACTCATCTTAGAGTATCTGGCAGTTGATGCAAAAATGTACATTAATAAGTACCTACCTAACAATTTTCAGATGCCAGACGGTTTTAAATAGCCGAAATAAAAAATATATATACATATNTCTTTTTTTTTCTAATTTGAACGATTTATTTTTGTCTGGCATTTAGCGTTACTATTGAAAATACATATTTATACTTCAGGTTAAAACGCCATACAAGCTGGGTTGTTCGAAAATTAAAAAAAAAATTAATAAAATCTTCAGTGTCTTTTTTTGTCAGAGAATTCGTTTTTTAATAAAAAATACACTTATTTTTAAAATGCCAGACAAGTTGGGCTGTTCGAAAATATACAGGGTGAGTTTTTAGTGCGGAATTCTTCCGTAGCGCTCATTCCTTATAATTTTCAACAAAATGGGACAATGCAAGGTTTTTCCGCCATATTTTTGCATATTTTAAAAATATTGACGAACATACAGGGTGTTGCATTTTTGCTGTACACGGCCCAACTTTCTTATTTTAAATGGAACATCCTGTATATTTTACAATATTCTGATGAAGCAAAAAATTCTGAATAAAAAATATATAATATACCCTATACCTAACTCTAGCGGTTTAGGAGATATCCTACATTTCTTATAAAAAATGAGAGCCGCAGAGGTTGGTTGACACCGTTGTAACTTCTTTCATTTAGCAAGTAGGCATTTAATTTTTGCAACTATAACTAGTTCAATATTAATACAGTAAGTATTTAATTTAGACCGCTACATTCTGATAATTTCAAAAGGTAAAAACTTCTTAAATTCAAATGAAACACCCTGTATTTTTTTAACAGAATTAATGCAGATTGGAATGCTGTAAATTCTGATATAAACCTTGCGGGAGTTCAAATAGAAACTTTTTGGGATATACGCGATTCATTCTAATATTGAGAGATTTTCATAAAAATTATGTTTTTTTTCTAAGTAGCTATGATAAAAAACAAACATTTATATTTTATTAATTTAACATTAAATAAACTACGTACGCAGGTAAGAAAGATGAATTATAATTATAAATTAACGAAAATCTATCAAGCAAACAAAGAATAAATTGTTATAAAACTAAACTAATAATGATCGACATTTCGGCCATCTCTTCTTATACATAATTGTATGCGTTGTCTAAACGACTGCTGTACATTTTCCAACATTTCGGGGGTGATTGAGGCGAAGGCACGTCTGATTTTTGCTGTTAACTCATCAGCAGTTTGCGAGGGCCCTTCGTAAATTAAATCTTTGATATACCCCCACAAGAAAAAAATCACAGCAATTTAAATCCTAGTTACGCCCATGGTTACTGGTACTTTATTTTTGTCTTCTATATCACCCAGTAATTTTTATAAGATCTTCAATCCTTAATCCTCCAAAAACACCCTACACCAAAACTACGTTATCAAAATGAAACTGATCCCCTTTTAATAATTTCGATTCCTTCGGAACGTATCCTTTAAATTTCATTTTCAAAAACGATATATGGCAAGAAAAATAGAAAATGTCATTATTTTTGTTTAACAATTAGAGTAGGTCCACAAGGTATTTGGAGAATATTTCTCAGACTAAAATAAAAAGTTACTTCAAAAACATGAACTGAAATCAAATAAAATCAAACGTACCAACTCCTGGAAGTAAGCTGATATTACTGTTACGCATGTTATATTATTACTCAGTTTGCTTTCAATTAATATTTCATATCCTTTACCGTACAATGGTCTGGTAATAAGTTTTCTGTAACTTTGGCTGCACCATCTCTAGTATATTCTAGTAATTTTAAATAGATAAAGATAACTTATTTTTCATTCAAAATATCTAATTTACTGAAAAGTCCCCTCAGGACATTATAATCCTTATAACACCCTTGGTACATAAATAATTATTGCGCCAGTTATTTGAAATTTCATAGTATATTTCAATAAAAATGGTAAAATACTGATAAAATAAATCCTTAAAAAAAAATAAAGAGTGGAAAATGTAATGTCCAAAACATTTTTTTCATTGTAAACAATGTTTACGCTATCTAATCTGGTTAATAAGTCATTATCGACTATTGTTCTAATAGGTGTCTCTTGAATTAAACCAGCCGTCTAATAAACTGGGTTAACCTTTAGATTATACTTAATTGATTCTCACACTGTTGGCCATTGACGTACCATCCCAATTTGCATTTACAAACAAACAAAATAATAAGTTCTGAAAACATACCACAGAAAATCCCTTAGTTTGTAATAAAGTTCTTGTTGTAATGGTACCAGCCATACTTTAATTTTCAATAGCGACAGTAATTTTTCACGCATTTTTACCCAGATACTTATCTGCAATAAAATTCCATGGCCTCAGACATGTTTCTTCATGTTGCATAAGACTGATAATTGGCGGAAACAATTTTCTTAGTGTATCAGTTCTCAGTTTATTGGCCGCTGCATTTTTACACATACAATATTCATTCAAACCCGTAATTATTCCAGTTACCGAGTACAAGACCTGGTTTTTTTATGCAGTCGATTTAGCAATAGTTTTTCCTAAACGACCACAGCAGACGCAATTATCTAGATATGCGTATCATTCCACAAAACCATAGTGCTGTCGATTTCTTCTTTTTGCGGTTCATTCCAGTAGATAGAACAAAGTGCTACATTTGGTGGTGAGTTAAATTTTTTGACAGAATTTTATGAGATGCGTTGTAAGATCTGGTATTCAGTATTGTTCTGGATAAGGAAGTAAGAAATAGGTAAAATATTATACTTTGATTCGAAGTCGTTATATATTGCATTATACAGGGTACTGTATAATAAGTGCAAAGAGTCCATTATACTGTCTGACATTATTTATTTGTGGCGTACTTTTCGTTATTTTCTTATTTATTGTTATTTTATCACCTGTGAGAAAATTTACAAAATTAATGAATTAAACCCTTTAGTCAAGGAAATAAAGCACTGAACCTCCGAAATTTTTCGATCAAATCGTATCAAGATAGGGTTTTTTGCATTCGGTTTTTAAAACTATGTGAAAAAAATGTATCAACTTTGTATTATGTTTTTCAGCCAAATTGCATTAGTGCAGTGCAAAATGCATCCAGAAAAATGCATTTTTTATAATTTGGCGTCGGCGGACACCTGGTGCACCGGAACCTGGACCTTCAAATCGGCGTCATCGCCAGAAAAAACAATAAACAGTGATTTTATTTCCAAATCAATTGCCATTTCTAACCTACTCTTATCTTCAATTTAATTTAACTCAAATATAATCTAACTCCATTTTATCCTAATCTAATCAACTATTAACTTTAATTTGAAAATATTCTACTAAGTATCATTTTCATCATCAACTGACGTATAGGGCCCGGATAGTTTTTCGAGGACCCCGGTCTAGGGGCCCACAGTCGTACATGCCTCATATTATAAGATGATTTCGAGAAGAGCGCCCCGAAATTCAGGAGAAGCCTCGGAGATGACGTTCATCATCAATCCTAAGCTCCAGATCGGCGATGGACCAATTTAAAGGTCATATTCGGGATCAGCGACCTCGAAAACCACCAGGACCTTGATTTGAGTCCTTTCCAGGCATTATTAACCGAGTTATGAATTTTTTCTAAGCGACTTTAATAAATGCATTTTTTCGGATGCATTTTGTACTGCACAAATGCAATTTGGCCAAAAAACATAATACAAAGTTGATACATTTTTTCCACATAATTTTAGAAAGCCAATGCAAAAAACCTCATCTTGATACGACTTGATCGAAAAATTTCGGAGATTTCGGCTCTTTTTGTGCTTTATTTCCTCGACTACTTGTGTTTATTAAATTCTTGTACAAACTTTAAAGAGTGCATCTTTCACTAATTTTAAGATAAAAATTTCATGTGAACATGGCTTGGTTCTTGAGATACTGGGCGTTTTATTTATGTTATTATTTTTATTTTTTCTAATTTTCACTAATTTGGTGAAAATAATTTATAAACTTATAATATAACATAGCACATGACTCTTTTTTGCTTATTTTTCAAAAACTCTTAATGATTCATATTACAAAATTCCATCGCAGGTTTAATTTTAAACCTCTTTTTTACAAAACGGCTGCTTTCAGCGACAAATACCAAAAGTACCTTTTGTACGTAAAATTGAATGAAGAATAGGTATGTTTGGTCAAAAATAGCATACAGTGCGACACAAAAGAGTTATGTTATTTAAATCCAGGTACAGCACTGCCTGTGGCGCCCTCTAACATTAAACAAAAAACTAAGTAAATATTTGAGTTTTTCATCATCCATACTCCCAGTTTCCCGAATTTCGTCAAATTGTCATGTTATTGAACAAAAATATAATCAAAATACCAAACAAACATTTTTTTTGCGCTCTTTATCTGAAAAACCGAACCGTTGTGGTTCATAGGAACTTTTTATCTTAAAACTAGTCAAAGATTCACCCTTTAATGTTTAATTACTACTTAATAAACACCGTGTATATTGCGCACTTTAAAAAATTGTCAACGTTTCGTGAACTGACAATGACTTCGTTTCTAATAATTTTTTACAGTTGAAATTTGTTAGTTTTTACTTTGCTTGTTTCCATAGTTAGAGATATTATATGATGTTTTTTCTGTTATTACTTACTCCATCTGTATTTGTAGCCAACGAGGATCCAACCCATTGAATTATATGACGGTTTTCCCAAGTGCGATCACAATTTTTTTATTTCGCAAATTCTCGTTTTTTAGTGTAATCTTTGTGCTCCTCTATTCTAATTTTTACAAGTCGGGAGGTCTCTTCAATATAATGTTTATTGTATTCACAAGACATGCTATAAACGCATGCATTGAGCAGTTGTACTTAATTTTAACGCCCCGCGTAGAGTGGTGCGTTATTAGGGAGATTTTAGGCCACCTAAAATTTAAGGAACGTTACACGTTAAACGTAATACTCATCGTGCGCAGTTAATGAAAAATAAGGGCCCAATTATTTCATTAATTCAGTTTTTATACCAGGATTAACCTTGACAATTCCGTAACATACAGGGTCGGAAAGTCCCCATGGTTCATCGGCCGTTACGTGAGAGCGATAAAGTAAGTCATAGATCCACTTCTTATTTGTGGAAGGGCGAAATGGGCGGTGACTATTAGACGCCTTCATTATAGCCATTTTTCTCTATCGTATGGATTTCTATGACTTACTTTATCGCTCTCACGTAAAGGCCGATGAACCATGGGGACTTTCCGACCCTGTATAACCTGTATTATTAATATTATTCTAGGCATAAAACTTCACTTTTATGTTATCGATACACGGTACCTCTTTAATTACATCAAGTATTTGATTACATACACAGAATTGATTACATGTACATATTATTGCTGCACTGGAAAACAATATTGAAATAGTAATTAGACGTGAAAATTTGGCGTTGCCAAGTTATACTTTATTGAGATAATTTTGTCGGATATCTTATATATAAAACGTAATACAGGGTGTTAAAAAAAGAGTGTAAAATATTTCAGGAGGTAATAGTATGAACCAAAATAAGCAGAAAAGTCTTAATAAACATGGGTCCGCAAAGTAACGGTTGCGGAGATATGGACCACTATTCGTTTTTCAAACATTTTATTTTATTAGGAATAAACCGACAAAGGAAGCTTTTAACAAACAAAAAACAAAGTTACAGAAGATGTTCAAAGTGCCCTCCGTCCATTTCCAAGCAGGCACGACATCTTCGTCTCAACGATATTCGAACTCTTTCGAAAACACCCTCCTTGGTTTGGATTTCTTGACACTTTTGATTAATCCGTAGCTGCAGCTCTTCCAGGCTATTTACAGGAGTACCATACACTAATGTCTTCAAATATCCCCAAACAAAGAAATCTAGAGGGTTCAGATCAGGCGATCTTGGAGGCCATAAAACAGGTCCGGCCCTTCCTACCCATCTATGTGGAAAAGTTTGGTGTAAATGCTCTCTAACGGCCATGGAAAAATGAGCTGGAGCACCATCATGCTGGAACCACATTTGTTGCCTCTGATTCAAAGGAATGTCTTCCAAAAACTCATACAGTGTGTTCTGCAGAAAGTTGAGGTAAGCAGCGCCTGTTAATCGGTTTGGTAAAACAACAGGACCTAGAAACCTGTCACCTACAATACCCATCCAAATGTTTAATGAAAAACGTGCCTGATGTCCAGATTCTATTAGAGCATGAGGATTTTCGTCGGCCCAAATATGCGTATTGTGAAAATTAAACACTCCATTTCTTGTGAACCCGGCCTCATCAGTAAAAAGAATGTTTGCAAGAAAACGAGGGTCTTCAGCATCATGACGTAGAAACCAGCGGCAAAAAACCAAACGTGCTTGATGATCATTTATTGGATTTAAGGCCTGTACTCGTTGCACATGGTATGGATAAAGCAGTTGCTCGTGAAGGATTCTCCAAATAAGAGGACCACTAATTCCTACCTCGGCTGATAATTTTTTTCAAAATCTGGATTGCAAAATTATTATGTAAAATCTATCGAACCGATTTTGATGAAATTTAGTATGATGATTCTACATAACATGAACTTTTCTTGAGCCAAGTATGAAGGTCCTATACCCAACTTAAAGACCCCAGAAAAATTCCCTAAAAAGTAATGTCTTTTAACACCATTTTTGGCGATTTTTTCGTTTTTTACAATAATAAACATGATTCATTCGACTTGTAACTAGTCATATTTTGTAAAATTTAATTACAAACATTTTTTTCCTCTTCCATTTTCGCCTAAAATCAACATTTGAAAAGCTACATAATTAAATAGGAAGAAAAATATGACATTTTTCGATTTTTTTTAACATATTGTGCCGCCAAAAGATAAGCCCGCGTTTTTTTTATGCGCATAGAAAAATGTTCATTTCTAGTGATATGTGAAAGCCAAAAAGCCAAAAATCTCCGTGGATATACGATTCACCCTAACTAAAACAGACTATTATTACAGTAACGTTATTCCAACTTAAATTACGGACAACATTATCGGTTATTAAAGTTATCGGTTATTTTCGAACTACTGCGCATGATCAGTATAACGGATAACGTTTAACGTTGTTCAAATAAGTGGCTTAAAATCTCCCTATTCATTTACTGAGATCGGTGTTCTCAAATTATTTAATCAACCAACCTGTGTGCAGTGAAGAATTTCAACTTTTTTAAATTTTTTACCATACTAAAATATAAATTTTCACTATTTGTACAGATTGGTTGATTTTCGATAATTTTATAGGGTACAGCCAAAACAATGATAGATACAAAAAACATGATATCGACGTCCCGTCGGTATACAGGTTTTTTTTTTTGGAAAATTGCCTATTTACATTAACCTCTCTATCTCTGTTTTCATTAAATTTAGAAGAAAAAAGTTTGAACATTATTTGTTCTATTTTTTTGTGAGTAAGCTATTGGCGTACTCAGATTTTTTACAAATCGCACAGTTTTTCTGGTATTACATAAACATAGGTTTTTTAAAATAGAACACCCTCTATTTGGCCATCCCGTTGAATAGCAATTGTTTTTTCAGCCATATATACTTTTTATTTAACTAAATAAAGAAAAATGCAAAAATTTATATTTTTGCAGTTGGCCATGAGATTTATTTAATATTCGTCTTTTGTTGTTTAATATTGACAGTTAATTTATTTTTAACTGATTGAAAGCTTGTTGAACGACTATTACTTGGTTTTATAAATTTTGAAAGGTATAAAATTGTGTACGAAAACCTTCAAGTTCAAATGTTGAAGTGTTACTATGAAAGTAAAAAAAAATAATGACGCAGCTTTAAACTTATATTTGGAGAGATACCCAAAACGTCATCAGCCAGAAAAGATCATTTTTAACCGACTCTATGATAACTTGTGTGAGTTTGGTTCTTTTCAGAAACCTATCATATAATATACAGAATAGAGAAAATGATAAAATCAATACTTTAGCTTTTGTTGCCGCAAATCCCAATGTATGCATCAGAGAAATTCAAAGGACGACAGGAATTGGTAAATTCAAAGCTTTGAGAATTAAAAAGAGGCAAGTCTCGACCAAATACTATAAGAAAAGTCTAACATTCGGAGACAATTGAATCGGTACGTACGGAACAAACAGGTGGCCGCCTAGATCACCAAACCTAACCCCTATATATTTTATTTTTGGGGGGATCTTAAAGGCAAAATTTATAAGTATAGAGCTGATATTGTCGAGGAACTAAGGGAACATTTTGAAAATTATATTCAACGGGTGTCAAATATCCACATTTACAATGCGACCCGCTCTATTGCCAAACGTTGTCAATTATGTATCAACGAAAATGGTCGACAATTCGAGCACTTGCCGGGACTTTGTTGTTACTTTCGTTCCATTGTTCTTTCTCTTTTCTTATAGTTGTTATTTTTGTTTAATTTATGATAATTTAATTTATTTTTTCTTGTAATTTTTTAATCTAAGTTAGGTGCCAAATATAAAAATAATAGATAAATAGAAAACGAAGTAATGTACGAATACTAAATAAATGTCATGGCCAACTGAAAAAATATAAATTTTTTTCATTTTTCTTCATTTAGGCAAATAAAAAGTATCTATTTATTATATATGGCTGAAACAGTAAAAAAATTGCCATTCACCCGGATGGCCAAATACATAGTGTTGTATTTAAAAAATTATGTAATATCGGAAAAACTGTGCGATTTGTAAAACATCTGACGCCAATTTCTTCCTCATAAAAAATAGAACAAATAATGTTCAAACTTTTTTATTCTAAATTTAATGATAACAGAGATAGAAAGGTTAATGTAAATTTTTCAAAAAAAAACCGTATATCTACAACTAATCGAGGATTTTTTAGAACCAACGAAGTAAATTCAAAAGAAGAGGATGAGACATCGATATCAGATTTTTTGTATCTATCACCGTTTTGGCTGGACCCTATAAAACTATCGAAAATCGACCACTCTGTACAGTACAACTCCTTTTTGATATTATATTTTTGTAAACACACTTCAGGTTGAATAGATTTTCCATATTATTTGGTTTTGAACTTATAACAAAAAAAGCAATATTATTATATTTCGGGTGAGTGGTTAAAGTTAGATTTTTCTGAAATGTGGAGTACATAATTTTTTAACAACTCCTTTACTTTAATAACAGTTTTTGGAAAAAATAGGGGAGTTCAAATACCTATGTATCGTGTTAATCGTGGACAGAGAAATGATATATATAAGATATTATAGATAAGTTTTATTTTTTTGCATTTTTGTATTCGGCCATTTTCCTGATTACTATTGATGTATCATATCATATGGTTTGATTCTTTATTTCTATGGAAATATCAAATTATCCAATTTTACAAAGAGTGCTTTGCAAACAAAAAATTTAACAGTTACTTTAAACGAAGTTTTGACAGTTCAGTTAAATTTTCTGTAACGATGAAATTGATAATGAAATTTTTACATGAGAAAGAGTGAGATATGCTTCGAACTGAAGAATTAATTAGAAGAATATTGGCTATGTTTCATGGGAGAACCGTGTTTTTAATCAGCAACACTGACTTTGTCAATAGCAATATATCTGAAATGGTCAAAATTTAGTTTAAATACTAGTTTTGTTTTCAAAGCACTCTTTGTAAAAGTGGATTTTTGTAGAAAAGTAAATTACATCATCTAACACGTCAATGTAGTCAGAAAAATGCGCTGAATTTAAAAATGTGAAAATCTAATAAAAATGACGACCAAAATAAAATAAAAATCTAGTTAGTACATTAGAAGTTTTTGTATTCTATATATTTCAATAAAACAGCATCACTCTGTCCCAATGCCTCCTATCCCTCGCGAATGTCATTTTTTGTCCAATATATAATGCGTCACTGATGGTAGAACTTTAATAAAAAAATATTTATAATCATTAATTACACCAATTAGGTACTCATTTAGCAATTTAAGGCATTTACATTAATCGAATACAGAGTCGGAAAGTCCCCATGGTTCATCGGCCGTTACGTGAGAGCGATAAAGTAAGTCATAGAAATCCGTGCGGTAGAGAAAGATGGCTATAATGAAGGCGTCTAATAGTCACAGCCCATTTCGCCCTTCCACAAATAAGATCCACTTCTTACTGGGGACTTTCCGACCCTGTATAAAATATGACGCAAAGCTTTGAAGGCATTCTTGGAATTACTTGCACATTTATTCTCAGGTATAAACATATAAGTATAAGATTTGATATGAGGAAAAAACATGTTATTAATTAAAAAGGTGACAAAGTTTTTACATGTTTTTAAAGGGTTGACCATTATACAGGGTGTATCTAAATAAAAATGTAAGGGGCGATTCTCTAATGAAAATTAATAGGGATCTTTGGTATAAAATTTTTTGAAAAAACTCTTCCCTGAAAAATTAACGCCCTTCCAAAAATTAAAAAAAAAATGTTTTTCTTTTTTATGTTCCATGTATATCAAGTAAAGAAACCAAACTTGGTGTACATTATCTGTCAAAAAAATTACACTTTTTGAAATTCAACACTGTATTTTTGTAAGGGGTTGAAATAATCAACCTCTATGACATTTTTTCTTATAATTTTTTCCTTTTAGGAAATATGTTTAAAAAGCCCCATTCATTTACTGACTGTGATGTCTTCAAGTTTTTCGAAAAGTTAAAGATTTATGAGAAAAATGTATTTAATGTATAATTAACGCGAGTGTATTTTAAGAAAAGTTGTTGTAATGTAATGTAATGAATTTCCAGGTTCGTATCTAAAAAAATTAATTTGATGATGGTTCTAGTCTAGAGAGACGAAACGTTAAAATATAAAAATTGATTGTCATTTTTTGAAAGAGGGCAAAAAGTTTCCAGAAAGTGTATTTTTTCAATATCAACTCAAACAAGGCTGAAATGAAACAAAAACGGATTCTCAAAATTTCGATTTTTTCAAATACCTATTTCGAAAACTAATCATGTTAGCCTTGATTTTTTAGAAGCATAATGTTGGTCCCCTGATTATGCAACTTTGCCCCCGTTTAAGCTAGTTCGTATCTCTTACCGTTTCCGAGATCCCTATAGTGAGAAGCGAATTTGTAACAACCTGTATAACACAAACTATATGACTGGAGGCAGCTAGATTAATAATTTAAACAATCATACAACGGCCTGCAAGATGAACAGACCTAACGCAACTAGATTTTTCTTCGACCGCTATCTAGAAAAGGTTCTCAAACCATGTTTTGTTTTTAGTTTATCCACCACCAAAAAGGGTGATTGAATGTCCAAAATTCTTTCATTTGTTTCATATTCTATTAACATTTCTTAAAATAAAGAACTGATCACCTCGAAAGTTATTTTCCGTTGCCAAAGTCCACTTTCACCTCTTGAAAAACAAGCCGATCCCCAACTTTCAACTTTGCACCCGAAACTGGGTCCCACAGCCAGCTAGATGTCAAAAACAAGCGGCAACATCCCGTTGCTCTTAATCGCAGCGACCCTTGTATATCGCAATTCATAGCCGGGACCTCTGACATCCGAGCGCGCTATAAAAAGGCGAGAGGACGGAGCGACGCGTGATTGTGAAGTTACCATGCGAACGCAAGTGCCCACTGAGAAAACTCCTAGGCATTGTCTTGATGAAAACGGTGAAAACCATCTATCGGGGACGATCATATACTCCAGGAGAGGTCTTACGTCGTGGTAGCCGTTCGCGTGTAATTTTCACGGCTCGAGTGTGGGTTTAGTCGAATTTATTGCTTAAATTTCGCGACCAATAGTACGGTTGGCACCTCGTTGTGTGGTCTAGTGGCCTGTGTCTTTGATCGAGTGTGATAGTTGCGTCTGTGATCGCTAGATTTAAATAGAATTAAAAAGTACGTATTTCTAGATTATTTTTCAACTAGTTGCAACTAAATATTTTTAAAATAGTAATCACTTTGTACAGAGAAATACAGTCCAATCACCATCTTTTCTGTAAATCTATAAAACCGTATTCATGACGAACAAAAATCTTAAATCAAACATCTTTTTACTTCACAATCATTAATTATTGACGCTAAAAAGATGGTGTGATATGGTACCTTCTGAAGCACCACTCTGCAGTGACTTCACTTAAACCAAAAGGCATCCTTGTGACTTCATAGATAACAAAATCCTTAGTCAATCACCATTAAGCTATGTTTGATGAGTAGCAATGTATTTCTTGCGTTTTTTTTTCAGTGAAAACCTTCGAAACCATGGCCAACAAATGCTACCTGCTCCTCCGGGCTCTCGGGATCTACTGGAAGACCATCTTCGTGATTGTGTACCCCCTAGTCCTATTGCCCGTTTTCCTTTGTAACAACACTGCCGCCATGCGATGCCTCTTCGTGGTACTCCTGATGGCGGGGTACTGGGTATTCGAGGTCCTGCCCTTACCCGTCACCTCGCTCATCCCCATGGTGCTGTTCCCGCTGATGGGGGTGCTGGACTCCGACAAGGTGTCGCTGTGCTACCTAAAGGAGACCAACATGATGTTCGTGGGGGGCCTGGTCATAGCCATAGCCGTGGAGTACTGCCACCTTCACACCAGGGTAGCCCTGCATGTTATCAAACTGGTGAGTGGTCTCTGAAACCACTAGATTTATATCTACTGGATTTTTTTTCTCATAGGTAGGATGTAGTCCTCGGAGGTTGAATTTGGGGTTGGTGACCGTCACTATGTTCATATCCATGTGGATCTCCAATACCGCCGCTACGGCGATGATGATTCCCATCATCGAGGCCACCCTGAAGGCGTTGGAGGAGCAGGGTATCGGTGAGATGTACGAGAGCACCGATTTGGAGGAAGAACACCTTGCCGAGAATGCGGAGCCCGAAGCTAAGAAGCCGACGAAGACGACGATGTGCTACTTCATTTCTACGGCGTATGCCGCCAACATAGGGGGGTTGGGATGTATCATCGGATCTGGGACCAATTTAACTTTCAAAGGGTTATACGAGACCTTGTTCCCCGACAGTCCAGGTTGGTAAAGTTAGAAAGTTCTCTCTAGCAAATCATTATATGCCTGTTTCTCGTCTGTAGGTGTCGAATTCAACAAGTGGATGATACTGAACGTGCCAATCATGCTCCTGATCATGTACATCTCCGTCATCTGGCTTCAGGTATTCTTCATGGGTCTGTTCAGGCCCAACTCGGTGGACGCCAAGAAGATCAGGGTGGGCACCCAAGGGGAAACAGTGGCGAGGAGGTTGATCGGCCAGAAGATCGAGGAGCTGGGCCCTCTGTCCTTCCACGAGAAAGCTGTAGGGCTGTGTTTCGTCCTCTCCATTCTTCTGTGGTTCTTCAGGAAGCCTCAGTTCATAGCTGGATGGGCGGAGCTGATCACTCAGCACAAGGTTAGACTTATTCTGTTATGTCAACATAATTTTTTTTAATGCTTGCTTTGTGTCACAAAATATCCTTCTTCGAAAAACTCCATCAATCGATAGTCGCAAATGGAGCTTCCCAATATTGCAATGGGTCAAGTTTATCCATTCCAATGTTTGAGATAAACAAATGGCCATATACCAAGCGTACTAGTCTACAGCAGAATAAGTGTTTTTATCTTATAGTTTAGTTTTTATTAAGCCCACAGATTCCATATTTGCACCAGACAAAAAGAATAGGTACATTTTTAAATTAATATCTGCAGAAATACCATTTTCAAAATAAATTGTCTTATCCCCTTCTTAAACCAGAGTCTGTAATTGAACTGCGTGATATAGTGATGTGTATTTTTTACTTGTCTGCATTTTTCGGGACACTGATTTTTGGTTACTCAAAAACTATTTAATAAAAAAGCACTTGGTTGGCGCAAAGACTTCTTTAATAAATTAATTTTTTTCCACTTGTAGAAAAAATGCCAATAAACAGGAAAGATGTAGTAGCTAATAGCGCACTGATCTGTTGGACAGAACCAGTCGAGTGGTGTGACGTCACATATGCTCTGTGAACGACACGGCCGGTTCAAATATTTTAGAAATAAAAAATTACACCGGCATACAAAAAAAACTCGAGTCGAAGATGTAGGCTCCGGCAATGCTACACATTTTGATGCACATAGTCGATAAAACTCACTCTAAGTCAAAGTTGGCCATTTTAATTAATAGCTACACAAAAAAGTCCGAACCCAAAGATTTCACATATCATTTCCGACGTATTTTGATGAGCTGAAAACGATATTGTAGTCAGAATTTATGTACCGCCGATCAGTATCTTTTAAAATCTATATTTATGGTGAAAATGGACCCAAAAATCCCTCAATTTAGCCAAAGAAGGAGTCTGTTTCTACAGTATCTCTTTTGTTGTCAAATGATCTGCGAACAGGATGTCTTTCACTTTTTTTTGCTTCCGGCATATCCCGTTTCAGATTCCAATAATAGTCAGTCAACATATTTACGTTCTACCTTCCTTAATATCGCCTTTTCATTTCTTTAAGGTCCTGATGGAACCTTTCACTGTGTTCTTCACGAAAGTCCCCAAGATTATCAGGGAAGTGAATTGGGGAAAAGTAACTTGAGATCCATTAAACAGCCTCTAGACTGGAGTATAGGCCCTAGATTGTTGTTGGCCATTTTTCTACTATTTCTTAGAATTTTCCACTTTTGTTATTTTAAAAAAAAATTCTACACGTTTTTAAAACACAACCATGCAACCTGAATCAATGAATGCTAAAGAAAAAGATAAGTTTGAGTTTTAAAGAAGTGCCTAAACATTTTCTTGGAGATAATAAAAGTGAAAAATTCGAAGAAATTGTTAAAAAAAATGGTCAGCAACAGCAATTTCAAGAGTCCCTAGACTCAATACAGAAACAGCCTACTGTTTCTGTATTGAAGGAATTAATTTATGATATAAAAAGATATGACTCGATATATTGCAGTAACTTTCGATTATAGCGTATCTAAATTAATTAGTTTGCTTTAAATATGAGATAATAAATATAAGAGCAAATTGTAATTACATTTTAAGGCGTACGTAATAGCGTAATAGCGCAATAAAAATTTAACTGATGCATATATCACTCTTAATTACCATTATGCAATTTATTAATTCCTACTTGGCTGATTAGCACTCTCACTGGCAATAATTTGCAACTTAATTACTTCAGGCACATATCGCGATCGAATGTGCCTTGAATTGCATAATTTAAATTGCAGAGTACCATTGGCAAAACAATAATTAAATTTGTACGGGCCGTTTACTGCGGAATAGTTAATTAACGGATTGATTACAGTTCTTAATTGCCAGCTATCGTATCTTTCGTTTTTAAATATATTATCGAGGGACTGACGATTTATATCGGGTGTCTCAAAATTCACGCAAGATTTCAATTTTGCGCCATTTATGCGGTAAAGTGTTACCAGAGTGACAGCTGACAGTTCAGGGTTATTAAAGATGGAGGGCTCACGAAAGAACAACGCGTTTTCATTGTTGAGTAATATTTTCTAAATAATGAAGGTTTGGCAGCTACAGTTCGTAATTTTCGTTGAAAATATGGTCGGAATAGTGATTTCACTTCATCAGCTGCGAAGAGATTAATTGAAAAAGTCGGGGAGACTGGAACAATTAGTCATCTTAAACACTTTGGTCGTCCTTTAACAAGTAAGTCGTTTAACACAAAACATCGAAACAGTTCGAGAGAGTGTGGCTGAGAGTTCAGGAACATCAATTCGGCACCGTGGCCAAGAATTTACATTTAGAAAAGCTCTCTACATAATATTCTCACGAAAGATTTGCATCTTCACGCTTACAAAGTTCAATTGACTCAAGAATTGAAGCGGACTGACCATGCAGAGCGAAGAGAATTCGTTAAATGGATTCTGGAACAATAACAAGTGGATGCTGATTTTTCGAACAAAATCATCTTCAGCGATGAGGATAATTTTCATCTTGACGACTTCATTAATCGACAAAATTGTCGCGTTTGGGGTTCAGAAAGTCCACGGGTGATTGTTGAGAAACAAATGTATCCACAACATGTTACAGTCTGGTGCGGATTTTGGGCTAGAGGTATCATCGAACTATTCTTCTTCGGAAATGCGGCTGGTCAGGCAATAATAGTTAATGTTGATCGCTGTCGTGACATGATAAGCCAATTTTTTCGGCCTAAATTGCAAGATGTGGATGTATACGACATGTTGTTTCAACAAGACGATGCCACATGCCATACAGTCCGAGAAACAATTCAATTAGTGCTTGAGTCATTTCCTGGTAGTGTAATTTCCCGTTTTGGTGATTAGAATTGGCCGACCAGATCATGCGATTTTTCTTTAGGGTTTTTCAAAGTCTAAGGTTTATGCCAACATGCCCAAGACCAATCACGCCTTGAAAGAGGAAATTGAGAGCTGTATCAACGAAATTAAGCCGCATTTACGTAAAATGGTCATGGAAAATTTCGACAAAAGAGTGTTTGTGCCAGCGCAGCCCACATAAGTACTATATACTTTATGTATCGATAAAAAGTTTTAATTAAAATCCTGTGTTTTCTATCAAAATTACTTCTTGCGTGAATTTTGGGAAACCCTTTGTTTACGAAGGGAAAACACATTTTGCGACATGTATTTTTGCGTCATTTAAAATTCGATTTCTGGATGTCTCTAGCTCTGGTTTCACTTGACATTATTTTTTAAGTGTGTGATACAAAGTACAGTGCCATTAGTGAAAACACTGTATTATATTCAAAATTTCTGGATATACAGTATGTCCGCGGACTGTGTTTACAAGAAGACAAATGGATCAAAAAGTGAAAGATACGAAAAAAAGGTACTCTTGATAAAAGTGTTTGCTTGTTTAGAAAATAGGAGTCGCCATGACAAATTTCAATTTTGTTGTTCAGGGTGGGTCAAAAACACAAAAATGTTATTTTGCTTAAGAGTAAACATGCCTTATTTTGCAAGATACGAAAAAAAGACATTCTTGATAAAAGTTTTTTCTTGAAAAATGGATAGGAGTCACGTTATCAAAAATTTTATTTTTTATACAGGGAACAAAGTACAAACATAAAATAAGTCTTATTCAAGTGTAATTTTCAAATACATAATACGAAAATAATTACAACAACAATTTAGCTATAAAGAAGTAAACAAAGCAATATGATGAAGACATCAAACTTCCCATCCCCATATTGAATACCTACATTATTCTTATTGCTTTCTTAAATATCTGAAGAAATTTCTGATTTCTTCCTGGGATATTGAACAGACGGCGTGAATAATTCTGCCGTTTTGCATTTCAATATTATTTGGTATTGGAGTAGCATAAACAATTTGTTTTAAACGACCCCATAGAAACACATTGGCCATGGTTTAGTCAGGGCTCCTTGTAGGCCACAAAATTGGACCATTTCTACCAATCCATCTTGGACCATATCTATGGTTAAGCCATTCATTTATCTCACGAACACAATGTGCTGGACAACTATCCTGTTGAAAATACATTTTTTGGCAAAAATTTAATGGTAAATGTTCGAGTCCATCGCTAAAAATGCATCAAGCATTTCTAAGTATGATATTCTGTTGCATGTGTTATTATAAAAGTATGAGCCTATAATGCCATGGACAGATATCGACTCTTATTCATTTTTCAAGAAATAACCTTTTTCAAGAATGCCTTTTTTCGTATCTTGCAAAATAAGGTATGATTACTCTTAAGCAAAATAACACTTTTGTGTTTTTGACGCACCCTGTACAACAAAATTGAAGTTCATCATGGTGATTCGTATTTTCTAAACAAACAAAAACTTTTATCAAGAACGTCTTTTTTTCGTATCTTGCAAAATAGAGTTTGTTTACTCTTAAGCAAAATAACACGTTTGTGTTTTTGACCCACCCTGTACAACAAAATTGAAGTTCATCATGGTAATTCGTATTCTCTAAACAAACAAAAACTTTTATCAGGAATGTCTTTTTTCGTATCTCGCAAAATAAAGTATGTTTACTCTTAAGCAAAATAACATTTTTGTGTTTTTGACCCACCCTGAACAACAAAATTGAAGTTCGTCATGGCGACTCCTATTTTCTAAACAAGCAAACACTTTTATCAAGAATGCCTTTTTTCGTAAACTCAATCCGGGACATACTGTATACAGGGTGTCCTGGTACTTGATACAAAAAAGTTGAGTACAAATAGATGAGGGCAAAATAATATCAGTTCTTCATATAATTTTTTTTCATACGGGCCTTCGTTAACAAGTTACGGGCCCTCAAAGGTGAAAATTAAAAAGTTGATGTAAGTGAAACTTCATTATGCCCAGAACGCCAGAGATGGATTATGCCCAATGGTTAACAACCCAGAATGTTTGCACAGATGATGATCGCAATCTGCCTGCAACAAAAATAAGTTCCCTGAAGAATTTGCTAACGATAATACCCTCTTGGTTCAACTCGGTAAAATTAACAGTTTAGGAAATATTTGTGATTTTATGTCACAGTGCACAGAGATCGGCGCCTCCACCATTTTTTGTTTTTAACTTTTAAATTTGACATAATTACTATGTTAACATATGGACCTATTAAATTATTACCCACTGCCCATACATTAATAGTGGGTAATAATTTAATAATAGGTCTATACGTTTTTGAGAAACGTCTGAATCTTTAACATACTTTAACTTGTTTTGGTTTTCATTTTTTTGTTGTTTAGAGTCTGTTTGTCAAATTTTGTTAGTGAAATTTACATTAGCAGACAGTAAGATTTTCTAGGCTCTTATTTTAAAAATATGTACGGTTCTAATATAGTCATTATTTCCAATTAAAAATTAAAAACAAAAAATGGTGATGTGCACTATGACATAAAATCAAAAATATTTACTAAACTGTTAATTTTACCTAGTTGAACCAAGAGGATATTATAGCTAGCAAATTCTTTAAGGAATTGATTTTTGATTGATAGATTGCGATCGTCATCTATGCAAAAATTCTGAGTTGTTAACCATTGGGCATAGTCCGCCCCTGGCGTTCTGGGCATAATGAAGTATCACTTATAACATCAAAAACAAGTTGTACGCAACTTCGTATCTTAAAATTAGTCATATATTCACCCTTTAAAGTTTGTACAAGTACTTAATAAACACCCCGTATATCTTCATCCTCTTCTTTTCGGCTGGATCCTAGACTCAATCTGTTCTCGCGAGTTACTATAAGCACTCCTGCAGTGCGCTACGAGAAATAAAAATCGAAAAAGGTATTGAAGAAAAACGCAACCAAAAAATTTTTACTTTTTTTAAAATCATTTTTGGACACTTGAAATGAATAAAATCGTTATTACTCTTTTTTACCGTGAAAGTACAACTCTTAAGCAAAAAAATGAGCCCGTTTCTCTACGACTATTCGTCGAGCAAGAAAAGCCTATTTTCGAGATGACCTTTATTTCGAAAAATCGATATAATTTGAAAAATTTGTAATATTTTTTTTTAATTTAAAAAAAGGCACTTTGTTTGCTTGCCGAGGGCTACATTTACAGCAAGTAACAAGTTTCAAAATCTTAATGCAAGAGGTACAGCAAAAACAATAAACGTCGATTTTTGACGGTTTTTTTGATATATCTCGAAATGTTATATAGCAATTGATATTGATTATTTAAAAATACGAATCGATAGGTTTTTTTAATAGCTACAACTTTCTTATTTAACTTTTTTCCATTGGAGTTCAATTTTTTTTTATTAGCGAAAAACCGTCTTTTTAACTTTTATGAATTTTTTAGGTTAACTTCGCCGTTTATGCGCCATAGAAAAACATTATCTTTCTTAGAATTTTTTTTTTGTACCACCTGTGTTTCAAATTGGACTGTATTTTTTTTATTATTACTGGTTCATTGGCATATGATTCTAATTGTCGGCACAAAAAATAACTGAGAATATGAAACATAAACAAAAATCGGTGGTTTTCTTACCTTAAAACTAGGCGTCTTATTGCAGGAATTTTCACACCCACGCACTTATATCGCAGGCTGATACCGGCCGGTTTTGTAATGGAAAACACCAGAGGTTTTTGATAGCGGAATAATAACGAACACAAGAGAGCGTATAGATTCAAAGAGAGTCGCCATTCAAGTCCATTATTTCGAGTTGTCGCCAATAGAGGCGTTGAAAACCACCAGTTTTACTCGGTAACAACAATGAACAAAAATATATAAATTAAAGATTCTTAGAATAATAATAACAGTTAGAAATAGAATATAATATATATANCAACTTTCTTATTTAACTTTTTTCCATTGGAGTTTTTTTATTAGCAAAAAACGGTTTTTTTACTTTTATGAATTTTTTAGGTTAACTTCGCCGTTTATGCGCCACAGGAAAACATTATCTTTCTTAGAATTTGGTTTCTCAGATGGTTTTTTTGTAAGCTCTTCTACCTATTGATTGAACTATAAAGCTATATATGTAACGCACTAATTTTATATATTTTATAATTTTCGTTAAATTTCTTAATTTTTTTAGTTATTTATATTTTTTCTTATGTTTTTCTTGTTTTATTAAAAATATTTCTAAAAAAAATTAATTCACTGTACCTATTTCTACCTATAATTTATATTTCTCCCATCTTCTCTCTCATCTTGCCCTGCCCTAGCCCATTGGCTGGCGACGCCCTTGGTGCAAAATAATTTATTAGTATTATATTGAACAGTGACTTATGGAATAAATAAAAATAAAATATTATGACATGTAAGAGATGTAAAGAGGGGGGAATATGCGAACTTTAAGTGTAAAAGGAAGGTAAAAGTGGATATTTCCTTAAAGTAGGAAAATTGATTGAAATTACATTGGCAACGTTGGATATGAATGATTTTAACAGATTTTTAGGTAGTCACTACTTTGAAAAAGTGAAAAAAAAAAGATAATAATTCTTCAGTCCCCAGTGTAAATCTGTGTTTACATGAATACAACCTCTTTAGTCATTGTCGAAAAAAATATAAAAAATTGTTAATTGCTCCATCTGGAATAAATTTTGAGCATACCTGTGACTTAGGTTCACAGGAAAATTGACATGCAAACAAAAAATATCTCAAATTGGCTTTTGATCGATAGCGGATACTATTCAAGCGAAACTGCCACATAAAAACCGAAGATCATTGTCTGTTGCTAAGGAACGAACGGCTCAATCAACGAACTTGGAACCTGTTCTCGCCACATTTTTTTTTATTATTATTGACCCACATTGACGTTATCTTCGGACCAGGTTAGATTCAGATCGTTCAACCTGCTCCACAATGGAAATATCTATCAGCAAAAAGACGATCGTCCAGTTGTAAATAGCGTATCTGTTTCTTGTTTACTATTTGTGATGTCTCGTGGCCTTTCTTGTTCGTGGAACAGAGTACAACGGGCATTCATCACTTGTCAGTTAAGTTTTAATGAACTTGTGAGTCAGCGGTTCTCAAACTTTTTTATCGTTACACGATGTTTACATGTTTTGACGCGATTTGTTTATTTAAGAGATATTTTTACGATAACTAGTGTTTATACGTATCAACAACAGAAACTGACTATCGTCTGGCTAGTTTTATACAGAGCGCTCGAAGTTAATCTAGTCACCGTGGTTCATGATACTCGTATATACATAATTGGCAAGGGTGCAATTTAGGGGGTTGAAACATTTTGTTCCTGTTCTTTTAAATGTAAATAAGATGTTGTAACCAAAGTGTATTAGTCCGAGAGTAAATCGTACATTCCAGGTTCGTAGGTACTTTTTTATCACATGACATAAAGAGAAATAAACATGTTTGTACAAGTATAATTTTGTACATAACAATAAGATGGAAATAAATAAACTGACCATGTTCACAGGAAATTAAAAAAAAATCAAGATTAAAATGCAACAGTTGAACTAGACTGTAGTTCAACTGTTGCATTTTACTCTTCTTAATTTAAATCTTCTTAATTTAGAGACTGGTATTCTCAATTTTAATATACATAAAAAATCGTCACCCGATTCTTCCATAAAGGATCTACTCGTCTCTTGTCTACTATTTTCGCTAGACTTTTTAGTACTGTATCCAAATGACTTTTTTGTAGTTGTATTCCTGTTCATATCTTGCCCTAAACCTTTCTGGCAGTAAATCATATGTTGTTTCGTTTACTATTTCTAATATCACCCCTTCACAATCGCCCGAATTCTTTTTTCAAAGTTAAGCACGAGGTGCTGTAAAAAATAGAAACAGTACGGTGAGTTTATCACGGCGCCGACGTATTGTTTATGTCCTCGCAGCGAAGAATAAATAGGCCAGGAAAAAGAGCTGGGAAATGACCATTTCGCGACTTTTTGTTTCGGCAAGCTGAATTTATCACTATAGATGCTAAATATTATGTACAATAACATATTAGTTTCCACAGTCATAAAAATGGGGGGAAGATTGTTTGCAGGGTGGTTAATTGTATAATTTTTACGTAAGTTCACGTTTTTCGCTTATAACTTTTTTCGTTCATTTTCACGAGAAAACAATAAACTACTTTTTTTTCGTCTTCAAAAGACCTACAAAACTAGTCCTCGAGCGTAAAAAAATATTGATTAGATCAAAAGTTATAAACAGAAGGAGTTTATTTATGATTTTTAAATTAAACATTTATAAACTGCGTTATTATTACCAGAACGTTTTGGCGTCGCATCCTCTCATTCCTTATCACTGTCTAATAACTCACACGAAATCTGGAATCGGTAAGTTGAATAGTTTACAAGTTATGGCCTTATAAACAAATTAATTAATTATTAGCCTATACGATCCCGAGCATCTTCCATAATCGCACTGATTTTTTTCATGGTAGATTTCATAATAATACATTGAAATTTATCTTTTTTTTTTTATTTAATATTTGCAACCTGGTTTTTTTTTTATTTTTTAGCCTTAAGTACAAAATACGACGCACGCGCGTGATATAGTTATATATTATTACATATTCAGAAAGCTTATGAAAAGAGCTTTAAGTTAAAAAAAATCGTCAAGATTTGTTGAAAAACAACGGAGTTACAGACTGTCAAAATTGACGGCCTATTGTTAAACAAATTAGGTTGGTAGCGGCAAAAAAAGTACTTTCCCAGATAAAAATATTTTATTTGTGGAAGTATGTTAAGTGCATAAGAAATATTGTTAAAAGTCAGAGGGTCGTTTGAAGGGTGGGGGTAGCAAACGGCAGCGAGTCCGAAGAAAATGAGGATAATATTCATAGTCATACCGTTAAAAAATGGAAATTCGCTTGAAAATAATATATTTGACAGTCTGTAACTCCGTTGTTTTTCAACGAATCTTGATGATTTTTTTTTTAACTTAAAGCTCTTTTCCGAATATATATTAATATATAACTATACCACGCGCGTGCGTCGTATATTTCATTTTGCAACTAAGGTTAAAAAATAAAAAAATTTCCAGGTTGCAAATTTGAAATTAAAAAAAAAGTTAGATTTCAATGTATTATTATGAAATCTGCCATGAAAAAAAATCAGTGCGATTGTGGAAGATCCTCGGGATCGTCCGGACTAATAATTAGTTAATTTGTTTATAAGGCCATAACTTGTAAACTATTCAACTTACCGATTCCAGATATCGTGTGAGTTATTAGACAGTGATATGGAATGAGTGGATGCGATGCCAAAACGTTCTGGTAATAATAACGCAGTTTATAAATGTTTAATTCACGTCGTAAATAAATTTCTACTGTTTATGACTTTTGATCTAATCAATATTTTTTGACGCTCGAGGGCTAGTTTTGTAGGTCTTTTGAAGACGAAAAAAAAGTACTTTACTGTTTTCTCGTTGAAATTGACGGAAAAAGTTATAAACGAAAAACGTGAATTTACGTAAAAATTATACAATTAACCACCCTACAAACCATCTTTCCCCTATTTTTATGACTGTGGAAACTAATATATTATTGTACATAATATTTAGCATCTATAGTGATAAATTCAGCTTGCCGAAATAAAAAGTCGCGTCCAACTCTATATTTCCTGGCCTATAAAATTTAAGATTTAATGAAGGTTTAGACAAGTTAGGATGATTATATTATTGTTAGTAAGAAAGAGGTAGTTGTCAGCAAATACAAAATTTCAGGCCTTATCAAAAGGCAACAGTAGTCTAACGTTTTTAAGGTTTCATTTTCACTTTTGTTCCTGAACTCTTGCTAATTTTATTTTATTTTAAACAAGTGGACACTACTGTATGCCCAGCGAAATAATTGCTATTCTGTGTACCTATTACAAAATCATCAATTAAAATAAACTGTTTTATTTTACTTCGTATCAGCGTGGTGTCATGAATTGTTTCCTGGTTTTTACGTCAAACATGATTTATTTAGGCATCTTAGATCTAACAGGAGATTTTGCATTCTGATATTTTAAATTTCCCCCTTTCGAATTCATATTAACAACACCTATTGTAATTGGTAATTGGTAATAGAAAATAATCAGAGGCCTTGATGACTTTAACAACTAAATTGATACTAGGCCAAATTCTATAATATAAATAAATTTAGTATTGATTTAGATCATTTACAATACCAATATTTCAGGTTAGGTCAGATAAAATTTGGTTTAACGAACGTACTTCTTTGTAAATGATGCCTTCTTAATGCATTTTTATCTTTTTCAGGTGAAGGATGCTACTGCAGCGCTCATAGTCGTCTTCCTCCTCTTCATCATACCCGCTCACCCGGATTTCATCTACATCTTCAGTAAGGACGAATCCAAGCGGCCCAAAATAGCCTCTAAACCCCTAGTCACCTGGAAGATCATCCAGCAGAAGATGCCTTGGGGACTGATATTCCTTCTTGGCGGTGGTTTCGCTCTAGCGGAAGCCTCCAAAGTCAGTGGGATGAGTCACATGATTGCCGAGCATCTTCGAGGGTTCGCCTCCTTGCCGAAGGTCTACGTCATGATGATTTCTGGATTAATGGCCACCATCTTGACGCAGTTCTCGAGTAACGTAGCCGTGGCTAACGTCGTTCTGCCAGTTCTAGCTGAAATGTCTTTGGTAAGCTTTTTTTCTTGTTAGTTTCTAGGACAGAGTTACTGTATTATACATGTTGCAGGTTGCCAAGATTCATCCCATGTACCTGATGATGCCTGCCGCCCTTTGCTGTTCATTCGCCTACTGTCTGCCGGTGTCCACCCCTCCCAATGCTATAGCGGCAGCTCCTTGCAGTATGCCATCGACAGAGATGGTCAAAGTAGGTCTTGGGATGTGTATCATCTCTATGGGCGTTTTGTTCGCAGTTTTCCCCTTCTACGGAGCGGTTATTTGGGATTTTAATACTTTCCCTGACTGGGCGGTTGAATGAGAAATCGTTTTAGTGAAATTGAGTCTAGGCCTGAATTCGTATCGGTTCTCGAATACTAATGCTTTTCAGTAGTCGATAGTCAATAGGTATTCATAAGTATAAAAATCATTTCGGGAAACGACATCACTGCTATTTATCTAAATATATATTATACATATATATATATATTTCTATAAAGACATATTTTATCCTAGGTCTTCCTGCCAAACATTGTTAGTTCAGTAGTTCTGATAATAAATATGCGTCACGCATTCGATTTTAGCATTATAATAAGTATTATAATAATTTATTGTACATGGAATTATGATGGTTCAAATAATTTACTAAAATGAAATTAGTTTTTACGCTTTAAACATGTCATAAACTAGGTAAGGTTGACTATTTAATATTTAAATAGAATAAACAATTTTATATTTGTGAGGCGTCATAATTGTAAATTAAATAAATGATGAAAAATATAAATGATTTTTAATTCGTTAATTTAATTTAAAAATATCAGCACTAGTTGATCACCTCCCGTAACATAAAAAAAAGTACAAAATTAGTTAAGTACTCCTCGTATACATTGGGAACATAAATTTATTGTTTTAGAACTTTAGAACTAAATAAATATGTAACGCAATGTGAAGAGTAGAAACAAATCAGTCTTTTATTTAAGTGTGCATCGTGATTCGCTTATTTTAATCCAGTACACATTTCCTACCAATCATATTAAAGGTTAGAGAAAGACAGACATATGAGAACTGTAGTTATTTCTGTATCGTGGCAAATAAATATACCTATCTATCAATTTATGATGTTCCGTTACCATGACATGTAATTTGACAGAAGGGTTGTTTTGTAAACAAAACTATTGAGTTTTCTATGCTATTGAATTTATTTTTATTAAGGTTAGATTAGAATAATAGTTAAAATTTTGCAAATCTTATATAGATTCTTTAACAGTCATATCGAATTAAGAAAATAAAAAAAATAATGGAAGCCACAACCCTAGATCTAAATAGCCCGATTTGTAGAGCTTGCTTGAAATTAGATGCTAAAAACAGTATTTTCTCAATACATAATCCTACAGCTTTATCTTATTCCTATATGTTTACTTCTTGTATTTCAATCCAGGTACTTTGGATGTGGTATAAAAAAATTGTGTATATTTTAATGTACTTTCTTGTGTACAGGTGAATTCAGATGATAGTTTGCCTAAACAAATGTGTCGGAAATGTTTAAACACGATAATAAACTTTTACATATTTAAGACAAAGGTTGTGCAAAATGATTTGTTATTGAGACAGATCCTTAAAACTGAAAAATTAAATGAAAACTCGATATTAGAAGATAAGAATGTATCCAGTCAATCTTTGAATGTGAATTTTCAATCTATCGAACACCCAAATCCAAAACCTGTTAGTAGATTGGAATTTATCAAGTCTCAAACTGTGGAAAATCAAGATTATGTAGACAGTGAAGGAAGCGAAGATGATCAGAATTTAGATGAATTCAAAGAACAAGTATATGTTAACAAAGAGAAAATTCATCAGTGTGATGTTTGTGGCAAAATTATAAGCACAAAGAGCAATCTTAACCAGCATTATCGGAAACATACTGGAGAGAGGCCGTATGGCTGTGACGCTTGTGGAAAAAAGTTTTTAAAAGCTGAACATCTAACAGTTCACAAGAGAACTCATACAGGTAAAGTGAACGGCATCTTTATGTAATTTATAGTTACATAAATGTGGTTTTAGGAGAAAGACCACATCGTTGCATGGTTTGTCCCAAGTCGTTCAAACAAAATGGGGGACTAAAGGCCCATATGCGTGTTCACAATGGCGAATGCCCCTTCATTTGTTACATTTGCGGCAAATCATTCAATCATTCAAGCAGTTTGCGATACCATAAACAAATACACTCTAGTGAGACGCCTTACACATGCGAAACCTGTCAGAAATCGTTTAAAACTGCCAGGTATCTTAAAATTCACAAGAGGTACACTTGATTCTATAAATAAAGCTGTATTATTCTTATTTTTCTATATCACTTTTAGATTTCACGATGATAAAAGACCTTTTTCTTGTAAAATCTGCGACAAAAAGTTTTTTACTAGTTCCCACTTAAATGTCCATATGAAACGGCATAACAACATTACATCGCATAAGTGCATCATTTGTGGTAAAGGTTTTGTAAGGCCGCAGCATTTGAAAATGCATTTGGCCACACACACCGGCGAAAAAGCCCACACCTGCGAATTGTGCCCCAAAAAGTTTACGCAGGCCAGTCATCTCAACCGACACATGAAAATTCACAAAAGAGCATTGTGAAAAATGTAGTACAAAATAAATAATTACACTGTGTAAAAAGTGTTTTAATTCTATAATAAAACATACAAACTTGTCTGGTACAGCTAAAATCTTGGTTTTATTTATCGCACATATAACCCTTGTTCATTGCTAAAATACAAATGTATGTCTATTATAGAATAACATTCATTCAAGTCCTTGTTTTTGCATCTAATATCGAGTTCATGGCACAATATGTAACTGATAAACATATTACAACTCTCTTGAGAAATTAAATATTTGCCGCCTTATGTTTGCCCACGATTGGTCAAGATCTGACGTTGTCGCTTACCATTGGCCGTTTTTTCCTCTGTGTCATCAAATCGTGGTCCAATACAAACGCGCCAACGTAAACTGACAGTTCTGGACGTTTTCCTAAAACTTTTTATTCTGTCAACGTGTAAGAAAGCAAACAAATAGTAGAGGCGCCGTTGGTGATAAAAAATAGTCAGTTTATATCGTTATAGAATTAGGTAAGCATCATATAGTATAATTAAATTAAACTTTATTGATACAATTCCCTGGCTAATACATAAAGTGTGCTTTTAAAATTATAACCTACCTTTCGGAAAACTGTTCAATGTATTTTCTGTCCCACAGCTTTAGTATACTATAAAATGGAATTTCCGGCTATATTTTTGGTACTTCTTGCAACCGTGGCAGCTGTGAGTAGTTTAAAGCCTGGAGAATGTGAAGGTGAGATTAATTTAAATAAGTTGAAGGTACGAAGGGCTTAAACGTTCCTTTTTCAGTTTGTATAAAGACGCTAGATAAATTCGCTGCTACACTAACCGATGACATCAAGAAGGACTACAAGAAAATTGAAACGGAGTTCAAGGGGTATTGTAAAGGATTAAAGAACAAAGAAAATAGATTCGTAAGTAACATAATCGAAATGTACTAATGCAATTAAAATCAAACAACACATTTTAGTGCTACTATTTAGGCGGATTGGAAGAGAGCGCGACAGGTATCCTAGGTGAAATGTCCAAGCCCATGTCTTGGTCAATGCCGTCTGATAAAATCTGCGAGAAGCTGAAGAAGAAAGACGCCCAGATTTGCGAGTTGCGCTACGATGTCGAGATTGACCTTAAAACTGTGGATCTAAAGAAGCTCAAAGTGAGGGATCTGAAGAAGATCCTCAACGATTGGGGTGAGGAATGCGAGGGGTGCATTGAGAAGAGCGAATACTTGCAAAGGATAGAAGAACTAAAACCGAGACACACTGAACTTTAAATGACAGTAGTTAAAGTGTTATCGAGATACCTGGACGATTTTTTTTAGTTTTTTTTCTCTTTGGAGCGTATTGGTCAGTGATCGTGTGATATTCTTTAACAGATGATAAGCAGCATCACCCAAAGTTTGTCTGATTAGTGAAAATTGTTCATTTATTTATTGCATTTCTTTTGAAAATGTATTGATTTCATAAGGTTCCGTTTATTATTATCTCTAATTAATTTTTTCATTACAGAGACATAATTTAGAGTATTTATTTAATGATATATTTGTTATATTTGTAATAAATATATTGAAAACATTAATAAGTGGTTTTCATTCAAGTTTTATGCGAAACTTAAATGCAATTCTTTTTTTTTGTAAAGTATTGCGTATATTATTATATTATGCAAAGTGAATTGTTTGGCCGATCTTTAGAGATGGAACATGCGTCACAAATAAAAATTCCTATAAATAAATGTTTAGAAATGTTTTGTTTTCGAGATGCAGGATGTTACGGTTAAAAAAAAATTGAATTTTTTAATGGCAAAAAGGCATCTGAAACTTGAAATTTGGCATATTAGGGAAAATTTTTGATTGAATGTACTAATTCTTATGCCTCATCTTTTTCTGAGTTATTTAAATTGTTTTTAAAGGTTTTACAAAGATGCATTCTCACTACATGATCCGATGCATCACTTTCTTGACAAATGATAAAATAGTGGACCATGTTCGATGTTCCTGCTGTTAGAAACATATTCATATTTCAATCAGGGCCCGAGAACTTATACTTGAAAATATGGGGAAACTGGGAACCACGTGACTTGAGATGGATATACAAGTAGGGGAAAGAGTCTATAGATGTTGCACAAAGATTTTGTAGAATAAATTTTGACAATTGCAATTATGAATCATTTCATATCATTCTTGTTCATGTTTATTGTTGGTTAGGTTTGGCGAGTGTTGGTGTGTTTTATTTGTGTTTTTAGTGTGTTTTATTAGATATTTCATTCACATTTATTTATATAACATAATAATGTCTGATCATCATATAATCACATTTTTTTATTAATAATAAAATGTTTTGTTTTTTGTTTTTTTTTTAATAAAAAAATGTGATCAGAGGTAGGTAGTTTTTTTTATGGATATCAACACAACGAAAATTTAAAGTTGCATAATAAATCTCTATTACAAGAATTAATCAAAGATTGGTTTAATAAAATTATTTACTTGTAATATTTTTTTATTCACCGTGAAAGCTAATACAATATAGAAAGCACTGAAACTCTATAATCATTTTCACTCTTTCTTTTTTCAAAATATGTACTGAAATTTGAAATTTTTTCAACAAACATTTTAAAAAGTTACAGTATCAAAATTATATCTTATTTTAAGTAGGAAGACTATTAGAGCATTTAAAAGTGTCTTTAATGCTTGAGTGATTTTAATGCTTTTTATCAAATGTACTTATTTTCTCATGGTGACAAAAAAAATATCTACGTGAAAATTATTTTACAAAATCAATTTCTGAGTGATCTGTGTAAGGTGAGATTTGTTATGTAATTTTAAATTTAGCGGCGGTGAATACCTAAAACAAATATTGAGTAGGTAGGTATATAGTTGTAGAGCGTACAACTAGATGGCGCTTGCATCTTTAACCGGCTACAGGTAATTTAACTCACTGTATTACCGATAATTCCTAGAAAAGGAAAGCAATAGAAGTTGGAGAAAGTGTCAACAGTTAGCGCTGTTAATGACCACGAAATCTGTTCAAGTTTCCTATCTATAGTATCATTTATCTAGGATTTCAATCAGTGAAGTGGAACGTGGTGGAGTGGAAGTGGAACACTTGTGTTGGTTGACCAATCAAACTACATTAAATGGTTCCTAAGTTTCATCCTCTGCCATCTATCGCTTAGAAACTGCACTGAACGACGAGAAAATTCTTTAGCCAACTGAAACAGCTACCGTTGTCCAGTAGAAAGTTAATTGAGCTCTTTGTGTATAGATGGCGCCGTATGCTATCTTTTTAAAAATTATTTGGAATATAAACACATCGGCACAAAATATAGAGACACATCGGTTAAAAACTCGGGGGACTAACACACAGATTTAATATCCTACGGACTAACACCACGGATGAAAAATCCATATCATATATGTGTAGACAGTACTGATCTATAGGCTAAATTAGTAGTTGATTTAAATTAATTCGAAAACTTCTCGTAGTCGAGAAATCACATTCGCATATTTGCTAGGTAGCCGGACAAATATCGAGAAATATAAGTATTCAAGCACACAGTACACGTGATTGTATGAGAACATTTTTATTAATTTGTGACATATTCGCAATTAGATTGTGCCTAACCATTTGAGTTACATGCACCTTGTAGTAAGTCATAAGTCATCGGTCACATTCGCGAAAATGACCATAGAACAATTAAATAACAATTTTGTCCCATATTTCAATAAGTTGGAATTCAATATGCAGAATACTAACCAAAATGAGAAGGCAGTTATTATATTACAAAGTATAAAAACAGTTTAGAAAAAATACCAATTCAAAGGAACATAACTTGAAATTTGAATATATCCGACAAATGATTAAAAATAACCAATCACGTTCCTGGTAAATTATCGATTTTTAATGACCACTACAAAAATTATGTATTATGAAATGTTTTTGTAAATACATATGCAACCATGTATATAAAGCTGTGTATATCTATCTGCCTATAATTAGGGCTTTATAGTGATTTTATTTTAAAATATAAATTTATTTGAACATTAAATTTTTACGAACTCCTATTATTAGCAAACGGGTTTATATTTCTGCAAATTAAAAATAAATAGTTTAATTTGCAGGTTATAATTAAAGATACGTTAAGTAAATTAAAAAATAAAAACATTCCACTCACAAACAAGTTTGTTAGACAACTAGATGCCATGCCACTAATGAGACTCGAGAGACGTGATAAGTGCTCGTTAATTAAAAATAAATTAGTGTAGTGGACTATAAATCCCTCTAGTTCCGTTTTGGCAACGATGCGTGTCATGTTTTAAATATAACCCGTCAGTACAAGTACAATTAACTATTTTAAACAACAAAGAGGCAATGCAGGGACAACTAAATAATACTTAAAAATTCAAAGCATATAGCATATAGATCGATTATTTCTCTAGCCTACTTCCTATTTTAGTTTTTGTTTATTACAAACGTTCTCCTACTTTTCCACTACTTCTACTACTTTACTTTTTTAATTTATCCAAGTTATTTTTTGTTTTTGGTTATGAAGTAATCCAGTTTCTTATATGAAAATGATGCACAACAGGCTAAATATTCAAAAACAAATACAAATGGATTATAAACTCTTTATCAAGTGCCTTCTTAAATTTGTTTCAAATATTTTTTCACGAAAAAAGCTTGATTTGCTATAGCGGAATAAATTTGGGGATATTCAAAATATGCCGACAATGCTGTCAGCAAGTAATCTAGTGTATTCCCTCTATGTATCTTTTTCATAAAAACCTAATATTTTTATGGACTTTATTTTCAATATACAAGATGTCGCAAATTTTGTAATTTTTTGGTTTCTGCATTTTCATTTTTAAGCCATTTAATTTAAACCATATCTTTCCTATATATCTAAAACACAACTTTAAAATTAAAAACTAGAGTAAAATGACAAACAGGCCGAACATCTCTAGACTTATTTTATTTCATAGATAAAAATTTATTTTTTACTTACAAAAATAAAATGTAGGCTTGTTGATATTTTTATCGTACCCCCAAATTTTTAATTATCAATTAAATATATAATTAAATAATTTAATAGGAATTAATTACTATTCTAATTCACTTCATTGTACTGTCATATTTTTCTATAGGTACTTATCATCGATAGTAAAGAGGATTCTGACTATGCAAGTGCAAGCACAACAACACTAAGCAGCAGTAATATACAGGGTGTTAGAAGACTGCCTTAATTCTAACAGACGATAGAATTAATTAAAATAAACAAAAAAAACTTTACGGGTCCTAAATTTCCGAGAAAAAAAATATCAAAATCTGCAACTTGATGTAAAAAAGTTCGATTAATTAAGAAATATTGGCGTAACTGTGTGCATAGAATACCATAAAATACAATGTTTATCACTTTTTTAAATTTCTTTATGCTTAACTCTAAAAAATAATTAGCGTTGTAATAAATTTAAAATCGATAAAATTCATATCGAGCAATGTGACAACGGCGCGGCGGATAACACGAGGTACTAAGCTGTCCAGCATTACGCAATTCCGTTTGTATCTGGAATTGGACCGTGTCTGCGTGTTTTTGCGTACCACTATTTCCTTTTCTTGAGGTGTTTTCCAGCAAGTGTGCGAAAATTGGATTCGGTGGTGTCGTGCGTGCATCGAAAAGGGTAATGGACATTTTGAGCATATGTTGTAGTTTGTTGTGCGTTTAAAAATTACTGAATTTTACTTTTTGGTAAGTACCTAAATTATTTTTAATACCTACGTATGATTATTTGGACGACGTGAATCTTTGGGTATACTTTAATTACATATTTTCCAGATACGTAATTTGATTAAAAGTTAAGTTCCTGTTTTAATAGATTCATAATTAATAAAATTCTAGCTAAAATTTAAGCACAACACTATCTTCGTATTACAAAATCCATACATTTTATTTTATTTATTTAAAAACTGGAAACAATTGTCTTGAAATTTACTAAATGTTTCACAATAGTAGTTATTTACATTTGTTCCGTAGGACAAGTCTGTCGTGTGCACACGTGGTATGCACCCGCTGTTTAGCATTAGGTTAAGCGCTGTTGTCACGTTGTGATGAAACTCCCCAATATTAATACTCGCTGCATTTTGAAAATTGTTAATCTTGCGCCACTTTAAGTACAGGCAGTCAAACTTCTTACACCCTGTATGGCACTACATAGAAAAGTACGACCAATCACAAACCTGATAGAAAATATGCGATTTACGGTGCGAAATTTGAAATATGGCATTATCTATCTAATTACATAATTAAAATGAATGCAACTTTACCAAAATTAATTTTTTCGTTTTCTTAAATTAAAGAGAAATGGACTCGGCTGACAATGGAACTAGACTTATAAAAGTATGTTTTTATAAAAGCATCATTTTATTATCAAATATTGAGAATTATAAAGATCACATACAAACTTTTTATATTGTACTAAGCCCAGAACAAACCTGGACGCAAACTCGATTCATCACAAAACCTGTGATACTCTAATAATATATACAAAACAACTTAAACAACAAAAAGTCACAATAATCAATAAATTAAACGCATACACACAGTCAGCACTCAACAAAGCACACAAACTATTAAATAAATATTTACAAACAGGCAAAAATATCACAAATTTTTTGTAAAAAAAAAACAATTTTCCTCATAGCAAAGAAATGGATCAGTACAAACTGCTGGAAACGCCAGTTTCCGAAAAGAGAATTTGAACTGCTTGCCTCAGGTGAGTCTACAAATTAGGGATGGGTACTTTGGACAACTTATATTGCCTCAGATCCTCATCAATATGCAGGGGCAACTCCTTGTCTACAGGGGTACCATCAGGGTACACCTTGAACTCCACCGGCCCCGTCAGGGGTATATCGGGAATGCTCTCACCTGTCACAGGGGGCGAATCAGTGGTGTAGTGCTCCTGGAACTTTTCATAAGCCCCCTTGTCTTCCACGGGTCCATTCACGGCTTGCAGAAAAGTAGCAACGTTGTGGGGGAAGGTGACGTACTGGGATTTACCGATTTCCACCTTCTGGACGAACCCCTCTGGTGGCGGCAGGCGGTAAACGTTGTCGATTTTCGCGGAAGCCGCGCTTTCCGAACCGAAATCGGCGTAGGGGTCGTCCCCGAAGGATTCGTCGTCGTCGTAGCTGTTGGGCTTAGCCGTGCTGCTGGAGGAGCTCACCTTTGGCACGGAGTTGGCCAGGGGGTGGCCCTTCATCAGGGAGGTCCAAACTGCAACAAAAAAAAATAGTTGTAGAGGAATGTTGAGATTGTTGAGCAAATAAATCACAGAAACATGTATTCTTGTTTATATGTAATCTGTCACTTTAAACTCGATGATTCTTATATTATATACAAGTGTCTAGATGCAAGGATAAACCCTCTAATCAAAATCATCAGAGTTTAAAGTGACTTTAGAACACTAGATGGTGAGTATGTGGGTACACATGTCAGCAAGTGACCCATTTAAGTAATACGTCTAGAGTGCACCCCGGTTCCAGGAAAGGTCCACGGCAGATTGTCGCGAGGACCAGATACATATACATGATAGCGCTACACCAACCCTCAACTATTATAAAAAAACCTTGTCTTAACTGACAATGGTGTGGCAACATTAAAATTAAAATTGGTATTTGGAGCTAATGAACACAAAGTATTGTATATTTCCAAAGTTAATGTTTATCTAAGAAAATATGTAACTACTTACTACTACTTTAGTCGTAAAATAAACTTGTCGCACAGTAAAATTAAATCGAAAATAATTCTAAAACTGTTCGTTTCACAAAAAAATTTATCTATAAGAATTTTTTGTTACAAATAAAATATAATCATTAAAAGTCAAGAAAATTCAGTGGCGTAGAAATTTGCCCCTTGTAATTCCTTAGAAATTTTAAAATTTCTACGCCAATTACGAAATTATATCTAAAAAATATATATGAATATAATTAATAATTTTAAAATTGTTTCAAAAATCAAATTTAAGGGCCTATTCAAATTCGATTCTTCCAAAATCGCATCGGAAATTTCACGAATTTTGTCAATCCAAACAAAAGCCGACCAAATCCTTGTTGATATTTAACATGACTAAAAAATTTAGACCGCATTTAAATATACCAGTTCGAAAATAAGTTTCTAAAAATAGCATCCACATTTTAGCATTCCATCTGAGTCATCCGTGCTTATATCCTTTAAAATGTACGATTCACAGAAACGCAGTCGTCGCCGAAGGACAACTCGGTCCCGATCTTCATTTTTTCCCAGGAAACGCTACGTGACCGAGTTGCGAAACAATTGAATTCTATAACACTTACTTATCGTGTTGGCGTCCCGCTGGTAAGGGTCAGTGGCGTCCAGAACGTCTTCGGACATGCTCTTCAGCGTGCTAAGGCCGTATTTCAGGAGTTCTTTGTTACAGTTCTTCAGAGTGGAGGATTCACAGAAAGATTCCACCTGGTTGGCGAATAACGAGTAGAGGAAAGACATCTGAAAACAAGAGGATAATCGTTAGAGACCGATGGTATAGGATAGGGGAATTCTTCAGAGATCAAGGTTCTGTTCTCAATAGGAACAGCCGATTCCCATACATAATAAAATCCGTATCGAATGTAGAACGTTACGTAAGAGCCAGTTGATTTTGAAAAGTTAATAATAGAGGATAACAGTACAGATAACTGTATTATTGGACTATTTACATAAAATTATGTAACTGCCGCATAAATGTTACATATATGCGCATAAATGTATGATAATCAGGTTGTGGGTATGCAATTTTTTCGAAAATTGTATATTTATTGTTTACCGATTGAAAACAGTGATGGAAAAGAGAGATTTTGTTTGTTTTGGTGGCTGGCGAGAGCAGAATTTATTTACTTGACCTCCTTTATCAAACTGTGAATACTAGACCTGATTGCTAAAAATACGAAGTCAAAGTCAAGAAGAGAAACGATTTTCCAAGAATTTTTTTCAAAATAAAATTGTTGTCCTTATATTATAGAAAAATAAATAAATTTGTAGCCATAAATATACCAATTTTATTGTATATCATCTTAAATTACTAAAATAGTCTCTTCAAAAATCAATTAAAAAAAAAACTTGTAAAAAAAATACTTACTTTTTCCTGCTTGCTGAGGAATTCCCACATAGGTATCGCGGATGCGTTCAATTGTCCAAAGAGCACACAGAAACACAAAACGAAAGAACCAATCATGTTGGCGTGCATTTTCAAATTCAACTGTTTCGAAAAAAAAAAACAAACACACTCTTCGTACTCGGTAAAGAGAAAGTCTATCTAGTACACCGTGTTCACACGTTGAGAGGCGATTCTCATCTGTTTGGCTCGGTGCCGGGTCGTTTGTTTTATAGAAACGGTTGACGTCACTTACCGGATTGGACATCCCGAATTAGTTTTAGATCTTCATTTGTTATTATCAGTATAAATCATCGGGACAAATGTAGTATTTCAGTTTTTTGTGTGTTGTGTATAATTTTCTACAAATGGTGATATGCCGGCGACATTCCTCGATGATTCGGTGGGTTTTTCAATTGGACCGAGCAGAGGGTAGTTTGGTGTCGCTTCGGTATGGTGCTCATTATTTGTAAAGTGTATTTTGGTAGGTAGGTAGGTAGGTAGGTAGGTAGGTAGGTAGGTAGGAAAATAGGTTTCTTCAATTGTGTGGTGTTCATTTAACAAAAAAGGAAAATGCAAAACAAAGTAAACAGCTCTAGAGCTGTTTATTCTCTAAAGTATCAGTAAATAATTGTTACTGTACAGAAACTAACAAAATAACAAATTTTATAGTGCTATATTTAATGAAATGTTTCCGTGTTTCTGAAAAATGTTCATTAAAGCTATTAAAGCACGATTAATAAGGCTTTGTTTATGGTTACATGATGCTTAGTTTTTCCCACACACAATTAAGTCAATAATTAGTTTAATGATACCGGGTACGAACCGTGAAAAATTCGCTGAAGGTCACCTTTCTTCATAAAAAATTCATAAGGTAAAACAACGATCTCTATAGTTATGTTAATTTTAAGGGAATTGAACAAAATAAAGCAGATGTCGATTAAATATTTCCGAACTCGACCGGATTTTGCACTTAAATTGTAATCGTTGACTAGAACAGGGCCGAAAACAGGCCCTTGGAGCACTCCTTGCAAGAAATTGAATAAAACATCTATAACTTGACATGCAGACGAGAATTATGATGTGAGTAATATATTTCCACTGAAAGCCACACAGTATGATTATTTAAACAAATTACTCAACGCTTTTTTTCTGGGCCACTTACAACCATCAAGTTTGGCTGTCCAAATAAGTTAGTCACTATCTTTTTTGAAACACATAATCATTCGACGATAAACATCCATTCTCATTGTGCAAATTAATTTTTAATAGGATGAATCAGTAATGATAGATCAATCGATTGAGAGTTCGTTAGTGGTAATGATTCGATTGTCAATTTTTTTTCGGGTATTACTAAATGTAAATATCATGCTCTTTTTTCCGTTGCGGTTGAAACGTTAAGGCATGGTTATTTTTATCGCGGCATCATATCACGGTTATTTTAGTAATTTGAGTACACAACCCGGCGTATGATCGTTGCTTACCCTGTATAGGAATATATTGTGCCATAGAAAGCAGCAATAAAATGTGTTGTGTCTAAAGATATTTATGAAACTCATATTTTTCTACTTTCTCTTGATGAGAAAAGTTTATAAAACAAGTATATTTACTGAATTTTATTTTTTTATCGGCTTTTTACTGAATTCAGATTAAAAAAATATCTGTTATTATTGTTATATAGTTGTCTATGTAGGGTGACTAGCGGGAAAGTCTACAAACTTTAAGGAAAAAATAAACAGAACAGTGTTTTGACTTTATTTTTAAATATTTTTTTTGACTCTGTTTTAAGGATATTAAGCAAATTCAAACCATTTTTTTTAAATCGTATCAAATGAAGTTAAATAATATATACAAAAATACATAAGTACCAAAGAAGTATTTTGTATTTTTGTTGTTTCTCTCATCACCCTTGACAAAGATGAACACGTAAAAACAGCTGCTACAACGAGGTCTTTTTGTTTTCACATTTTACTTAGAATTGTGTCAACAGATATAAAATTAATTAATATTAATATAACAAAGTTATACAGGGTGTCCCACCAGGAATCGCCGCTATCGATAGCTCGGAAAAGTCTTCGTTTTTCTGGATATCGAACAGCAAATTCTCTACATGTTCTTGAAATTACTTTGTCACATTGTCCATAAATGACAAACAAATTAAAATAATCCATACTAGAATAATTTAAACGATCCCTAGGCATTTTTATTTAAATTTTTGGAAAAACTATTACAGACACAACAATAATTTGACAACTAACTTGACAAATGTCAAGATATTTTAATTGTTTTTAGTGTTTCTGATCATGGCCAATTTGATAACAGATCTGATACGAGAAAAACTGTCTAAAAAATAGAAAATTATAACCGTATAACCGGAAGTGCCATAAGGTTCTAAATATTTTAGTTGTGTTGGCCCTACTGCCTCTGCTAGGTTGCCAAATTATTAGATTTATCGAATCAGTAATTTCCGAGATATCGATAGTGGCGATTCTTGGTGGAACACACTGTATACAAAAATTAAACTTATAGAAAAATGACATTTTGAAACAACATTGTCAAAAACATGTATTCTGTTGTTAGCTCTCTTATTTTTTACTCTATGAAGTAGATTCAAATAAATTTCAAAAAAATGTTTTCATCAAAATCTTATCAAATCATTGTCAAATAATATCGCCAGAAATCCTATCTGTGTGATTAGACATTTTTTGTTTACCTAGATTTCTGAAATAGAAGTAAAATTCTATCACTAAAAAATAGTTTTTAAAATTTTCGTGTTTTCTTAGATTTTGGAATAAATTACATTATAATGATTGCAATTTCTTTTCGGTATACAGAAGAAATTATAGATTTTGAAAATAAATATTTTTTGTGAAGCGGATAGTTTTTTTGGAGATATTTTCCATTTATTCCATAATTGGTCGCTTACTTGAAATTTAAAATATGATAACTCAAAAATGGCTTGCTTTTCGAATAAAATGGATGAAATATTTTTTCTTAAGAAACACCAATTGGAATTAAATGCACTTATCCCATTTCTAAAATACATAGTGGCGTTGAAATTCTAGAATTCTTCTTAATAGTGCTCCCTTTAGCATCTCCGTTACCAGTTGATGTATTTGTAAATCAATTCAGTGATTTTTACCCATAATTAGTTATATCATTAACCCAAGTTTGACTGATTGACGTCATACATAAACAGAATGTGTTTTTTGAAATCGGAAAATTGTACGATTTATGTTTATATGAACTTTTTCCTTAAGGCTGGGTTTGTAGACAAGAAATCGCACTTTTAGTAAGACAATGACAGAACAAGTAGATCCATCTAGGAAGTGACGAAACGTAACGCTAAACTAGAAAATATACCTTTCCTTTTTTGTCCAGCAAATTTGAAAGAAATTCAATGTGTGTATGTACTCGATTTTCTGTCTGTTGTACCATTTGTACCGTGAAGAGATATTGTTTCGAACTTGCTTACATTTTCTAAAATGTTGGACAAAAAATTGCGCATATAAATACCCCCCTTAAGATGACATCTTCTAGATATTTATATTAAAGTTTGACCATAAAAACTTGACGCGCCCTGTACATTATTGAGTCAAAGAATAAAGAGCCATGTTGAGAGCTTATACAGATTACAGTTTTCTTATAAGGCCATGCCTTTTGACGTCATATGCACAAACAGTTGGATAAATTCGTCACAATTGTTTTTGTGGACATCGCCAAGACCGTCTCGATGAATTTGTATGAATTTCCCGGTAGTTATTTCCATGGCAAAGGTCAAAGTCCCTGCCGGTACGCTAATTGATGAAATTTAGCATGTCACTTGGATAGTTTTCTAGTTTCGTAACGCAAACAAACATTTGGCCGGGGTACTATTGTTATTCCGTCACTCTGAAGTTTACTGAGGTGAATACCCAGTATTTTGCACGTAGTGAACAGCTGATATCCATGATAATTTTCAGCGGACGCCGGTCGCAAAGGAAGAGGGTTTACCGGTGACAGCAGATAGCACATACTTGCATGATTTTCGCGATTGTGTAATGTTCTAGCGATTATTGTAAATGCCGTGGACTTGGAAATGTCACACTACAATTATAGAATGTCTGATGGATCGCACAGTGGTACTACACTCATAAAAATTTTTTGTCAAATTACACACTAGACTAGATCATTGGTTATTTTGTCGCCACAGTAGGTAATGTAAAATTACATTATTAGTTCCAAAATCCAATTTTTTTGTACTCAGTCTGTTTTTTCGATGAATGTATGTTCCGTCATAATAGGAATGATGACAGTAGTAACCAAGAATCACTAAAATTATATATTTATCTAATGAAATGTGATTTATGGATTATAAAAAACGTATTTATTTTTATATTATGAGCAAGATTGATAATATTTTTGATAAAATAAAACTACAAAATACAGCAAACCACCGTGATAGGTTGAACACCAGTCAGAGCGAATTACGTCACATCTATATAAATATCATTTTATTTCATTTGTACTTCGACCATATTCGCAGTATTTATCTTCGTTTAAATATTTTGTGTTTCCCAACTATCAGTTGCTTAATTTTGTGTTACCAAAACCATAATCAGGAAACGTTAGGTTTTTGAAAAGTTTCTAGAAGAAGGAAAGAAAAGAAAGCTCAACAACTGCGAGTTAATAAAATATCTAAAAAACTATGTTTGTGATCAAAAGTTTATCCATGTATAAATTGGTGCTGAAATACAAAGAACAGTCCTGCGACACACTTTTTAAAAAACTCGTATTGACTGATGAAGATGACATGAACGTTGAAGAGACGAGACCGACATCAGAGCTGTTTTTGACATGAGTTAAGATATAGGAGAGTGAGGGCCTCACGAGCGTTTGAATTTAGTCGGTGTAAAACCAATGATGCAACTCTGATCACGTATAGGCCCATTCAGTGATATATAATTTTCAACTTTTTTTTTCATTTTCTGATAGTATTTAACCACCTAAATATATTTTAAAAAATTAGGTCAATAGGATTAATAATAAGTGATATATTTAATTTTGAAGACCCTTATATTATATACCTATATTTTTAAGTGTATAAATAGAGTGTATAAGAGATATACATCAAGTCTTGTTGAAATACATTTTTCACACAACATATTTATTATAAACATAGAATGACTTGGAATACCTAAATACATTTTCGGATTTTTCTCAATGACGTAAATGGTTCGCTTTTCTACATTTTTTTTGCGTTCCATTCTTGTACAAATGTACCCAACGTACTAGACTCGGTACTTGTGGATGTATGCGACGACGTGTGTGTGCCAGTAGTACTTTGACTAGTATTTGAAGCAACTCAGAACCACCCTCGTTTTTCTTTGGTTGCCCGTCTAGGGGGTTGTAAAATATTATTATTATTTAAATAAATTGCTTATAGGTCCCTCTCGCCACGTATTTCGAAATTTTTGTGGACGGGAACGTTTAGATGGGGTAGAAATTTTTTTCGGCATAAATTTGAAAATTCTGCTCTAAATGTTTAAATAATAATATTTACAACCCCCTAGACGGGCAACCAAAGAAAAACGAGAGTGGTTCTTAACTGCTTATAGGTCCCTCTCGCCGACGTATTTCGTATTTCTTTTGAACACGAACATTTAGATGTGGTAGAATTTTTTTCCCGGCATAAAGTTGAAAATTGTGCTCTAAATATTCAAATAATATTTTACAACCCCCTAGACGTGCAATCAAAGAAAAACGAAGGTGGTTTTGAGTTGCATACCGTAGCTGGGGAAACCGTGGAAAACATCACACAACCTTTCATTTTTCGGTAATGAAATAAATATTTTATTCGGAGTCGATCCTCAGGTACTTTTGCAACCTGGAACTATACTATAATATTTGTACAATCCTCGGTTTTGACCCATTTAGACATAAAAACAATGATTAACGAAACTGCCAAGCTAACCACACGCCGTATGTATTAACAGAGAATGGGATGAGAGCGAGCGCGAGCGCGAGCGGAGTGCTCTGCCAGTAGCCCGTACAGGTATTATGACGTCAGGCAATGGTTGCTCAACGTTTCTCCGCACTCTGTTTTCATTAATTTATTTCACATATTTCTCGTTGAAACAAAAAATTGATTTTTGGCATACTAACTAATTAAAGGGTAAACTTTTTGAATATTCAAAAAAAATCTACTGGGCCTATTGGAGGAAAAATCTCAGACGCATCGGCCATGAAACGCGATAGAATGTTGAAGGATGAAGTGAGGAAAACTATAAGTATCAGACTGGGGAAAAAATTAAAAAAATGTGGTATAATGCTTTGTAAAAACTATCCCATAATAGCAGGATCGCCTGATGGAATCTGTGAAGGCAGTATTATTGAAATTAAGTGTATACCACGAATATGTAGACTTTTAACAATTATGTGGAAAAAGGAAAACGACCCAGAAGTTTTAAGTGCAGACGGCAACTACAAATGTATTTAACAGGACCTCAAAAGGGCTATTTTGGTATAGCTGATTGCAACTACAACAAATAAAAAAATAGAAATCATTAATCTTACATTTGATGATAACTATTAACAGATTTTCTTAATGTTTTAGTCTCTTCATGGAAAGATAATGTGTATCCATTAATTTACCAAAGTACAATTTGAGGGTAAATAAAATGCATATACTAGTATGGTATCTTTGCATTTTTATTTATCTAATGAATCTCGCAACACAAAATATTAGCACCTTATGTTTGGACAGAAAAGAATTGGAAAAGCTTTCAAATGAGGTATCACTCAACATAAGGTGCCATTTAAAGTTTAATTCACATTTTTATACAAATATTTAAATCAAATATAGTAAAAACACAAAAATTAGGAATAATAAATTTTGAATTGTAATAATACAACGTAAAAGGTAATAATACATCGAAAGAAGACAATATACACTGAAACGTGAAATTAATTCTACTCAATGTATTATGTATCTTCAATGTATTTGCATTTTTCGTGTATAAAAACCATTACAAAAATCCTATGTGAATTTCCACAATTTTTATCAATGTATATAGGGGGAATCAAAGTGGATATGAAACAGAGCGAAAGATTTTTTATAAAAAAGTAATTTATTTACTGATACTAATAAATATATAAATAAAAATTAGGCAATTTTTTGTTGGAATTTTGTCAAAATCTGCATCCTGCCTGATAATTTCCATCACGAAAGACAAAAAAGTATTGACGTCAAAAGAGCGGCATGCCAAAAAACTAGTTTTGATTATAAAACTACAGTGACGTATTACAAATTTAGATCCTTCTCGTTTTCTGTTATACGGAAATCTATAAATTAATATATTCATTTAATGGTTTTGAATATCATTATTTACAGTAGCCAGAAATACTACTTTTTGCATAACGTGTTACCAGTGTCAGGTATGTTTTGATTTCAGGGGAATTCTCAGTAGTTTAAATTTATCCGAAATATGCAATTTTTTGTGTTACTGGATATTTAAAAAATACTATTTTATATACGAATATTAGATACCTCTGGAAAGTTTTCAAAGGAATTTTTAGACATCGTTCATGGGAAAATCAATAAACAACGTTGTTTTTGTCTACTTTTACAGAAGAAGAAAACAAAGCGGGTAAATAAAAAAACCATTTTATTAGTAAACAACACCTGTACGATCAATATATCATAATTTCCTGTCCTACAGGTCTTATTTCAGTTGGTAGTTGACCAATTACGAAATAAATAAAACAAAACATCGTCATTGTTCCAGCGAAGCCAAAATAATTGAAAAAGCGACATTACCAGGTGTAAGTACAGCTAATAAGTAGTTCTTATTATATTATCCTAAAATTTTTCGAATTGTTTTTATTCCTTTGGATTATCAAGCAAATAAATTATTTTTTAATGAATAAGATTTTTTTGAAGAAAACATGTTTCTACTTTTTTCTTCGAATTCTGCGTAGTTTAGTCAGAAATAATAATTTTATCCAACTAGAAAATGTTTTGTTTTCTGAAGAGCCCGCGTTTACTTTGCACAGTCATGTTAATCATCAAAACTGTCGCTACTGGGCTAATGAAAACCCCCACTAGATGAGAGAATTACATACGTAAAATCCTGAAAAGGTTAATGTTTGAGCGGGGATAATTGGAGACCATGTCATTCGTCCTTTTTCATTAATGGCAATTTGAATGGAGATAATTATTTACTGCTTCTCTAAAATACTGTCCACCGTGGCAAACTTATATCCTGCTCAAGCAAACCCACAATTTCCAGTCGATGTATTATGGGTTCAGCAGGATGGAGCACCACCAACCACATTACCGAATCAATGTCCTGCAATACCTCGACATGTGAAAAGTGTGGCATAACTTGAAAGAAAAATGACGGTGCGATTAGGTCAGACACCCTTCAGATGTTGGAAAAGGTTAGAAGACATTTTTGTTTACGTTCAGGATACTGCCAAGAAGATCAAGAAACTCATTTTGAACATCTACGTTGAAATTATGTTTTTTTTTTATTTCGTACCCTGACTTTAGACCAGCCATATAAAAAATATGGTTCTGAGTACTTCATAATATGGTAGTGTTGCAGAAAATTTTTCATCGAAATTGGTAGGGTAGATTTCGCACAATTCAATTGTTAATTAAGAAAATACAGAACTATACTTACCTATTTTTCAATTCTCTCTTACGGTAAAACTAATGATTATTGTGAGCTCCCATTTTTTTACATACCCTTTGGAGTCTCGACTATCAATCCCCATTTAAAAATTTTCGATTTGATCCATTTTAGCAACAATTAGATTTTTTTCAAAATTTCTTCGAAAAAATACTTGGAGCTGAATGTACCGTATTTGCATATTCTTCAAATGTAATTATAGGATCAAATAGAGGAAGGATTGACGAACAAAATCCACTTTTGATACGATGAATCGTCATCGAGATATGAAAGCTCAAAGTTGAAGTGAGTTTACGGCAAAACAACGTACTGTACATGTACAATAACAATCAAAAGTGATTTTGATCGTTTGAAGCAAAGATTTTATAACTATGAAAATTTGTTTAAATCGGAAATANTCAGAAATAATAATTTTATCCAACTAGAAAATGTTATGTTTTCTGAAGAGCCCGCGTTTACTTAACACAGTCATGTTAATCATCAAAACTGTCGCTACTGGGCTAATGAAAACCCCCACTAGATGAGAGAATTACATACGTAAAATCCTGAAAAGGTTAATGTTTGAGCGGGGATAATTGGAGACAACGTCATCCGTCCTTTTTCATTGATGGCAATTTGATTGGAGATAATTATTTACTGCTTCTCTAAAACACTGTCCACCGTGGCAAACTTATATCCTGCTCAAGCAAACCCACAATTTCCAGTCGATGTATTATGGGTTCAGCAGGATGGAGCACCAGCAACCACATTACCGAATCAATGTCCTGCAATACCTCGATTTAACATTTCCAAATCGATGGATAGGGAGGCGAGGATTGCTACAATGGCCAGCACGTTTTCCTGATCTTACGCCCTTAGGTTTCTTTGTATGGATACATGTGAAAAGTGTGGTATAACTTGAAAGAAAAATGACGGTGCGGTTAGGTCAGACACCCTTCAGATGTTGAAAAACGTTAGAAGACATTTTTGTTTACGATCAGGATACTGCCAAGAAGATCAAGAAACTCATTTTGAACATCTACGTTGAAATTATGTTTTTTTTTTTAATTTCGGACCCTGACTTTAGACCAGCCATATAAAAAATATGGTTCTGAGTACTTCATGATATGGTAGTGTTGCAGAAAATTTTTCATCAAAATCGACTGGGTAGATTACGCACAATTCAATTGTTAACTAAGAAAATACAGAACTATACTTACCTATTTTTCAATTCTCTCTTACGGTAAAACTAATGATTATTGTGAGATCCCATTTTTTTTACATACCCTTTGGAGTCCCGACTATCAATCCCCATTTAAAAATTTTCGATTTTATCCATTTTAGCAATTAGAATTTTTTCAAAATTTCTTCGAAAAAATACTTAGAGCTGAATCTACCGTATTTGCATATTCTTCAAATGTAATTATAGGATCAAATAGAGGAAGGATTGACGAACAAAATCCACTTTTGATACGATGAATCGTCATCGAGATATGAAAGCTCAAAGTTGAAGTGAGTTTACGGCAAAACATCGTACTGTACATGTACAATAACAATCAAAAGTGATTTTGATCGTTTGAAGCAAAGATTTTATAACTATGAAAATTTGTTTAAATCGGAAATATATTTTAACTGTTCTGATGCAAAAAAGATTGATACATTTCACGAAATCGAAATGGGCGAAATCTACCCGGCCGATATGGCTGCTTTAAAGTCTAGGTCCGAAATAAATTTATGAAAGAAACATCTTTTTTCACAAATTTATTTTCGGTCTATATTGTATTGCAGCAACAATAATGCACATAAAAATTTCAGACCCCTTTTATTTTGAAGAGAATCTCAAAACGAAACTTTTTTTCCTTTGATTATTATTTTCTCTAATGTCAATATTTTCCGAGTTGAACATGAAAGAAGGAAGAAAAATGCGCCTTTTAACTTTTTTTTAAATTTTCTTGCGTTAACAATTATGCGGGCGCATATCGCCATTATCATTTTACATAATATTTAGAACTATTTTCGATAAAAATTAGCGTTACTATATGAAACATTCATACAACCTACTTTTAAAACAGATACCGACCGGACTAATACTGCATTTGTCCCTTTTGGCTGTTCATACTGTATAAACAAATGTGTTGTTTTTTTTTAAATAAACACCCTATATACAGGGTGTTAAAAAAAGAGTGTAAAATATTTCAGGAGGTAATAGTATGAACCAAAATAAGCAGAAAAGTTTTAATAAACATGGGTCCGCAAAGTAACGGTTGCGGAGATATGGACCACTATTCGTTTTTCAAACATTTTATTTTATTAGGAATAAACCGACAAAGGAAGCTTTTAACAAACAAAAAACAAAGTTACAGAAGATGTTCAAAGTGGCCTCCGTCCATTTCCAAGCAGGCACGACATCTTCGTCTCAACGATATTCGAACTCTTTCGAAAACACCCTCCTTGGTTTGGATTTCTTGCCACTTTTGATTAATCCGTAGCTGCAGCTCTTCCAGGCTATTTACAGGAGTACCATACACTAATGTCTTCAAATATCCCCAAACAAAGAAATCTAGAGGGTTCAGATCAGGCGATCTTGGAGGCCATAAAACAGGTCCGGCCCTTCCTACCCATCTATGTGGAAAAGTTTGGTGTAAATGCTCTCTAACGGCCATGGAAAAATGAGCTGGAGCACCATCATGCTGGAACCACATTTGTTGCCTCTGATTCAAAGGAATGTCTTCCAAAAACTCATACAGTGTATTCTGCAGAAAGTTGAGGTAAGCAGCGCCTGTTAATCGGTTTGGTAAAACAACAGGACTTAGAAACCTGTCACCTACAATACCCATCCAAATGTTTAATGAAAAACGTGCCTGATGTCCACATTCTAATAGAGCATGAGGATTTTCGTCGGCCCAAATATGCGTATTGTGAAAATTAAACACTCCATTTCTTGTGAACCCGGCCTCATCAGTAAAAAGAATGTTTGCAAGAAAACGAGGGTCTTCAGCATCATGACGTAGAAACCAGCGGCAAAAAAACAAACGTGCTTGATGATCATTTATTGGATTTAAGGCCTGTACTCGTTGCACATGGTATGGATAAAGCAGTTGCTCGTGAAGGATTCTCCAAACAAGAGGTCCACTAATTCCTACCTCGGCTGATATTCTCCGCACACTCGTACCTGGATTCTGCTCTACCAGTGCTAGAATTTCTTCTTCTGCTCTAGGAGTGGATATTGACCTTGGTCTTCCGGATAAATGGCACTGTTTGCTCAAGGAACCGGTATCACGCAATCTTTGGTGAATTCTTCCAAACATGCGTTGTGAAGGAATCTGGCGATTTGGATAAGCGTCAACATAAAGACGTCGCCCTTCGGTGGCGTTCCCATTAGCACGACCATACATGAAATGCATGTCTGTTAATTCTGCGTTAGAGTAACCAGCCATAGCGAAAGAAAACTTGTGCACTGAGAACAACTGTCAAATACGTACTGTTTATTTCACTAAACATCAACCAACTATTATAAGAAAATACACAACGTTTTTGCAAAATAAAAAAACATAAAACGTTCCATATCTCCGCAACCTTTACTTTGCGGACCCATGTTTATTGAGACTTTTCTGCTTATTTTGGTTCAAACTATTACCTCCTTAAATATTTTACACTCTTTTTTTAATACCATGTATTTGTCGCTTATTGGAACAATCTCCATTTTCTGATTACATGCCCTATTAAATTTACTAAAAAGACCTTTACATATTTTTTTTATGGAAAAAATAATACAGTACTACTTAAGGAAGAAAAAGTTTCTCTAATAAAATATTCCCACGTAGTAATTCCATGGCAATCTTGATTATGTGCAAGATCAGTAAATAAACCAAAATATTGCGCGAACTACCAAAGTAGATATATGACATGTATATATCTTTGTATATCACAAAAACTTATTATGTCGTTTTACCTAATTAGTTTATTTTCACGATCTGGCAACGTCGCGTTCGCCATCATTTAATTGTTATGGTTGATTTGGAGGCTGCCCGACTTGTGTCTTGTTTACAAAATGATGTAACCGTGTTTACAATGATTAATAATAAGAAAACAAGGTTGGCCATCAATGAAACAAACCGTGCAACTTAATAAAGCGTTATTTATTAATTGTGCCACGGGAAGATCCGCGTAGAGCGTCGTTTCAGAAAAAGGTGTAGGTAAACACGAAATTCCCCGCGACCGTTTCTGTTTCGAAATAAATAAAATGCGAGTGGAAAAAATCCCGAAGTTTTATCACTCTCTCAAAAAAGTAAATAACAAATGAATAATCGTTTCGTGTGTTACTAGATTTTATGCGAAGGTTGTTACTAGGGTTCGTTTCCTGACGCACCGTTGATATCTTTTAAAGATTAATATCAGGGAAAGCCTTGGGGTCTTAAAATGTGCGTTTTTTCAGTGGGTGTTACAATTTAGATGCTCTGAGGCCAATAAACTTTCATTGAGTATAGGAAAAAGTTCTTGAAAAAGTTTCATATGTCTATGAAAAAACTGAGAATAAAAACTCAAAATAAAAAAGTACTTATGCATGATTTTTTAATAGAAAACTTGTTGAGAACCGCTGACTTCACTATTCAATTTACGCTTAACGTAGATCAGCTATGCAGTGTTTTCGATATTACACAAAAATTCTTTAACTCTGATTTTTTATATAAAATAGGAAGAAATACTTGTCATTTGGAATATACTTAATTCTCATACCAATGTTTTCGCTGAATACACCAAAATTCACTAAAAATATAGATTAAATACAATTAAAGTTAGGTACTTAAGAAAAACACCGTCCGTGAAAATTACAAATCGACACGAATATGTCAACCCGTTCTGATCGTTTTTTTTTAATTCATCGGAAAGCTTTGCCATTTTAACAAAAAATTAATAATACTTCAAAATTTAGTATAAAAAAATCAAAAAAAGTGCCACATACTTTTGTTCTGAATAAAATTTTACACGGCTTACCATATAACATTGTCCATGAGTAATTAGGCCTCTCACGGCCTAATTAGTGAGATTTAGTTAAAATACCTACACTGAAAAAAATATTGTTCATAGTATTAATGAACGGTCGTTATTAACTTATTTTCATTGGCTTAATGAAAATTTGCATCGTCTCAATAAACAATTGCTTATGGACTAATGAACTTGTTCATTGATATTATGAAAGTGTATTCTTTGGCACACTGAAGTCTTCTTCATTGGCTTAATGATTATTTTCATCTTCTCAATCAACAATTGTTTATGGACTGATGAACTCGTTCATTGCTATTATGAAAGTGTATTCTTTGGCACAATGAAGTCCTCTTCAATGAAGTATTTTCATATTACATAATAATAATGAAAACGGTTCATTAGTATTATGCATATCTTCAATTATTACTTCTAAGAAAAAATAAGTCATGAAGTTTTACATTATAACAAAGCCAACAAGTTATCAATGCAATGAATTTGTTCATTAATAACAGCCCCACTCGCAAATCTACAACGGCCAAAATCTAAAAATAGCAATATGTACTCTACTCGCGCGGTTTTCACTCAATCTTCGTCTTGTCAGCTTAGGGGTATACCCGTATATTGTGAGTGTTTAAAAAAATTTTAGGAGGGCACACAGGGACACAGGTAAGAGATAAATTTATTATTATGATATGTAGGTACTTGGAGTTAAAATGTTTCGTTTGTAGCACCTATATACCTATTCCGTTGAACTATACCAACATATATAATAATTATAAACTAGAAATTTTCGAATTATCCAGTTGTACATTCCGATGCTTAGAATGCAGTCAAAGCTTTCAAAATTTTGCTTCATTTAAAAGACATGTCAATCAGATTCATTCTATTAATAGAGATGATTATTAGGAAGAATCATGTTCAAACAACAGTAGTTTTAGTGAAGCACAAAATTTAATAAATATATCAACAGTTAAGTAATTTCCAAATGACCAAGTTGAAGTAGACTCTGCTGACTCTACAGATAGACCTGTACCCATGCAACCCGAACCCGAAGAATTGCAATTTAATACTTTTCGGAAAGGAATGACTCACGCTGCTTCAACGTTTTTACTCCTTCTTCATAACAATGACAACTTTTCTAGGAAAGATGTAGTTACAATTCAAGAACATGTTAACAAATATCTATTGGATCCGTTGTTAAATACGTTCATGGCTTTTGCCAGGTTTTACTTCGAAAAAAATGAACCACACCTCTTCAATGAATTGTGTACTCTATTGTCAAATTTTAGAGTTCCATTTCGATCCTTAAAGACAGAATACCTATTATACAAATATTTAAGAACCGAAGGTTACATTGATAATCTTACAGCAGAACAATTTGATACTGTTTGGAAAGCATGTTGGGATTGTTGGGGATATCCACAGCACTTCATTAAGAACTCAAAAGCAACTTTTGAGATTATTGCGAAATGGCCCTTCTACAAAACCCCGGCTGGATATAGGCTGGTAAGAATTGTTGAAGTTGTAGATGTTGTAGATGTGATGTGATGAATTGACTTTTGTTTTAGATTGATATGGATTTCAAGTTAGCGTTCCGTAGTTGTAATGTGGCTGGCTTACTGGAACACTTTGATGGAGTTTTGAGAAAAATTTATACTTTTTTGACGACAAAACCATGTTAAAGAAAAGTCAGTAAAAACTCTACTCGAAAAATTAGAAGACGCCACAATGTCAGAGAGTAAGTAAAATTACATCAGCTAGTCTAATAAGTAATAATCATTTTCCTACATTAGAGCTGTCTTTATTTTTATGTACGTAATCTTATATTACTAATTTTACATGTAGGTACTAAAGCGCTTTAAACAATAATTATTAACTATTTCTATTATTGCCTTTCTAGACGGACTACATGCTGTTGGTATTTGGGCATTACATGGCTACTTAGTTCCAACGACAAAAATTATCAAAAAGGATGTGACGGGGAAAAAAACAACCACCAAATTCACCATAAAAGAGTCACAGGAATCTGTGATTTTTGTCGGCGATAATCTGATTGAAGTCGAAGATAGAATCAATCATCTCAAGCGAACCAAGCAATCACTTCAACCATCAATATACCGTATTGGTAAAAACATTTTCGAAATCGATGAAATTTTCATACATTTTGATGAGATTCGTTTCAAATTTACTATATCTTTTCGACTTAGAATTCCCTCTCGAGAGTGAAATGTTCTTTAGCTTTCTAGAATTTCATGTTTACAAAATTAAGCCTACTTGTAAATACCCAAAGGTACAAATCTTATGTAGCTATTTAAATACTAGCGAATAAAAAATTCGAAAGTTAATTTTTAGTTATTTTTTACCTTATTATTTGTTACTAAAATTTAAAAACATGAAAGCTCAAATTCATTATGAGACTGAATAGGTTCATTGACTGAATGAAACCCAATACATTAATACAAAGAATACATTCATTGTATCAATGATTCTTTTCATTATATCGAAAAACGCATTCTTTTATTTGAAAAAATAAGTTCATTGTCTCAATGATTTTTTTCATTAGATCGAAAAACGCATTCTTTTATTTGAAGAATTAAGTTCATTGTTTCAATGAACCTTTTCATTGTCTCAATGAACCTTTTCATTAGATCGAAAAACGCATTCTTTTATTTGAAGAATTAAGTTCATTAATACAGATAATATATTTCATTAGCTTGATGCAGGAATTCTTTAAATTGAAGAATTGGGAATCATTGAAACAAAGAATCACTTCCATTAGAATAATGAAAATCTTCACTAGCTTAAGAAATTTTGTTCATTAACGAAAGAAGGTTACTTTCATCGAGTCAGTGAAGCACTCTTCATTGTAACAATGAATTTCTTCATCGGCTGAAAATCTATAATGAAATTTATTGTCTTAATGAAGTTTTTTGTTGTATTTAGGCACATTTTTGGTTCAGTGTATGTCAAAATATATTACAACTAAATCTGTAAATTCTTACGTAATTGGAAAAAAGGCAGAAATGCCTTTTTTAATAATATCTCGCTTATTGTTAGAGATGGACCCAACTATGCTCGACAGAGAACGTTCTATCCAAATATGTAAAATATACAGGGTGTTTCATTTAAATTAACAAAGCCATTTTATTTGGACTTCATTTGTTTTTCAAATGTCATTTTCGAAAAATTGATAAAAAATCGTGCAACTTTTGTATTTTACATTTTTTTATAACTCTTAAAAGAAAAAAGTTAATGGGGGGGGGTAAAAATATAGTGACTCACCCTGTACGTGGCGCCTCTACAGGGTGCTTCAAATTTCAGGGCAAAAAAATTTCTCTGTTTCATACTGTTAAATTTCAATAGAACTGCAGATTTGCAAGACTTTTTAAACCGTGCCGCTTTTGATTAACTCCTGCGGTATTCTTAAAATAACGTTTTCTTCTAAGCCTTTTTTTTCGGGTTTTTGAGCGACAAATAACTGCTTCTTCGTCCCCGACGGCATTCCTTCTACACCAGCCGGATGTTCAAGGAATCCCAACCGACCGCATGTTTATGAACTCCAAGAAATCAACGGATGACCAGTAGCATTGACCATCGGACCGAACGAGGGTACTTTGTACTTACCTTCGGGAGGTCGCATCTCGACCTTGCTGGGAATCTGGCGCCCGGCAGACGACAACTAGATGATGTTCGTTTGTCTCTGCCAGTGGCGTCTCGATTTACAGTAATTTATCTACGGCGGACGCGGACCGCAATAACTTAGATATTTCATTGAGCAAGCGCTGTTCTGTTTAGAATCCAGTGATGTAAAGAAAATGGTGAGAAATAATTTTCGAATTTTCAATAATTAGATTATTTTACATAGATAATGGTTAAGAAAATATTTCTTGATGGAAACACCTTTAGTATGAATCCAAAACGAGGAAAACTTGAAATGTTCATATATTTAGTTAAATCTTATCATATTTAATAACCTCCAATTTGTGAACGAGCCTTACCAATATGTCCTAGAAACGAAATGCTCAACTCAACAAAACAAGAGAGCGTGGGTGTCTTCTATGTCGCTGCGTGTTAATTCTATCCCACTTTTTTACCGCATTAAAATATTATTATATAATACGGGATTAAAAACAAATGAAACCATGAACCATGAAAAAATTATTTTGAATATTGCATAAATTAAAGTAAATCGCGAGAAAGAAAGTTATTACGAAAAAAAAATTAATTTGCGTTGTTTATTGGATTATTATATTTTATCATTGGAGTGGTTAAAACAATGCCATAAATTATATTGTATTATAAACACGTAAAAGAATTATTTAATTTATCTTGTTTATACTATCAAATCATTTCAAACTGTTAAAAACTATTTTTTTTAATGTTTCGTTATTAGGGGTAGTTTTTTAAGGGTTGAAATATTGTAATACATTATTTATAACACCATAAACTATTGAAAATATTTCTATATATAATATATGTGCTATAAAAATATTTTAAGGTCAAAGAAACTCTTAATTTTATATTTTTATCATTAAGGGTGGTTTTTAAGGGTTGAAACTTTATAAAAATAACGTAAATTATAACCCATAATATAAAACAATATTTATTCTATATATTAAGATATGATTTTAGTCTATATAACACCTATTTTTATATTTATTCAGTTTTTTAGCATAAGAGGTAATTTTCATCCCCTAAAAATAAGAAGCGCATATGAAGCATATATAACTTTTCATCTACAGGGTGAAATAAGTTAATTCCAAATTTTCATAAAAATCGAATCTATCCGAAAGTATTTGGAGGTTTTACCCTATTTTCCTATTCGTTCCCTGGATTAATTATTCAATTTGCAGTACGTATACTTAGTGGCTTATTGGTTTTCAAAAAGTAGTACGGTACCTACCTATTTAAAATGCCAGTACGGCTAAAACAATACTCATCCGTCCAGAGCACTTTGTTAATAAATAAAATCCGCTGCACTTTGATTTTGAAACCAATTGCAAAGTTTAAGACGACTGAGGAAATCAACAGTTTCGCTTCAATGTTCGGACTTGTACCAGAATTAAATTACAAAAAGAAAAATGTCGGAAGCAATCAAAAGTTTGCAGCTTCAATATTGATTGTCCATGAACTTACATGCATGACACAGGTTTTTTATATACAGGGCGTAATTGCAGGGGCATAATGTTCGTTCAAAATTTTTTTCTTACAAATTATTTCAAATTTGGCGCGCTATTATAATAGAGGACTAAAGACACGACATGTGTAAACAAACGGTTTCAGTCTATTGTTGGCATTTTGATCTCATTCGGACATTTTCAGTGGCAGAAGCTTTGATCAGGACCGTATTAACAATTTTATACTAGTGCAATCGTTAGAAAACATTTTATTTTTAAAATGTATTGCAAATATCTTGAATACTTATATATAAATCTATAGAGTATGTATTTATTCATGTTTTTAGGAATCCACATAAACTACTGTAAGAAATATTTGTTTAAACATTTTATCGAATACGATTTCCGAACAGCAAAATTTTGAAATACGTGTTTGTTTATTTCACAGCTGGTGAATTGTGGAGAGTTTCTGCAGGCCTACGATTTCCGCTCATCTGAATTTGCTGGTTCACATGTGCCGTTACTACTCTACTGAAATCAGCGGTCCTTAATAAGTTTTCTTTTATGCACGTTTATTCTAGATTTTATGTTTTTTTTACCTCTACACAGTAAGCTGTTTAAAATATATTTATACATATAAGATCCTGTTTGTATAATGTGTATTACATCATTTTCTACAACAGCTCGAATAAGTATAATAAATCTAATTGTTGAAAAAAAAAACAAGTTAATAGGTACCTAATTCATTCCCAGAATACAAAAATTCTTAGAAGCGATATTTTTTAATATAATTTGACTGCACGAGTATATTTACATTAAAAATAAAAATAAAAATATTTATGATTCAAGATTTTTCTCCTAATTGTTACCTACAACCATTTAAGAAGATATCAGTTATTTCCCAGAAAGAATTCTTATTAATAATATGTTTCTTACGTTAAAATTTAATGTCTACGCCTCTGTATCCTGTTAGTGTCAGGAATGCGACGGTGTTTAATACTACGCTTTTATGTAACCGCTGAATAATTACTAGAATTTTGGAAAAACCTTGGTGCATGCTACTGGTCAGGTGGTCAAACGTATAATGTGATTAATATGTGTTGCTTTTTTAAAATTCCTTGTCACTGTTTGAATAAAATTAAAACGTCGCGTGGTGTCACTTCGATTAATTTATATAGCGCGTCACTTAGAACTTAGGAGTCGTAAACACAAATAGTTCGTTTTTGATTATGAGTATGAGGATTGAGACATGCTCTTAAAAGTCCGTGAAGGAGCCCTATTTTCGCAAGTAAAATATTTTCTAAACTCTACGTAATGATAAATCGAGTACCAGAAACTTTAAAATAGCTTCGGTGTGCCCGCGTCTCGTTTATTTTCAGAGATACAGTCGAAAATTTATTGGAAAATATCGTAAGACCTCGTAACTTACGCAAATGGACGACCTGGGAAAAATTTGTAGCGTTTTCTACGCTTTCTAATCCAATACGAGGTCTGTTAAAAAAATAACCGAACATTTTAAATTACGCGCGAGACATGCGGTTGGCAGCATTGCGTTGTATATAATTTCCTGTGTAACCACACGTTCTTGATTTGATTATATATTTTTATGCAACGGCAAATCAAATTCTATAAATTATTGTCGAATTATTTATCGATTTGCTTTTGTTTTTAATAAAAACCAAAAATTTGAATATTTGGCATAGGTTCTTATGGGAAATGGTATGAAGCATGCCCTTACAATAGAATTATGGGTGCAAAAATGTAAATGGTATGATGAAAAAAATATATAGACATTTACGTGAATCATTAATTAAAGTCTGTTTGGAAATGAAAGAGAGTAATAAAACCCCGAGATAAGAACCGGCCATGGGCGTGGCAATATTTCGTTTCAGGAAATTATCGGGTAACACTAATGCTAACAGGTAATGGGTGTACATTAGTATATTTTACTGGATACATCATACGGCAGGAGCCAGTGTATTGTGACAGATCACTCCAGTCTTAGAGCTGAATATACGAAGACGTGCTAGTGCAGTAGAGTGAAATTCGACTTGTGTTTAGTGACTATTGTGCCAGTGGATATAATATTGTTTGGGTAAAATGTCGAGCTTATCAGATTACGTACCTGCTAAACGTGTGAAAAGATGTGCGCTGTCTCAGAATGAGAAGATTATTATATTAAATGTATTTAATGCATTGAAACACCAAAATCCTACCAACAGTGTTGACGACATCGTGGAAAAGTGGGAACTCGATAATTTAATTGACGTTACTGTGGAACCTATCGTTATCAATCTAGGAGACGAAGATAATTCATCAGAATATTCAGAGGATGAATTTTAATATACCTACTTTTTGTGTGGAATAAAAGTATATTCATTAAATTTAAATAAATATTTTGATAATAATATTGAATAATTTTATTTGAATTACTTAAAAACCCTCTTAACCCGGTTATGATGCTTAAAGTAGCCTCATGTTTTGAAATGCTGTTTTTATATTGTTTACTTATAAGAGAAATGGACCGAGAAATTGAAGCGGCATAGACAAAGACGGATTGTCGGGGACTAAATTTTAGCTACTTGCTACGATTTAGTACAACCCGGTGACACAAAGTTTTTTTAAAAGTACACCTCATCTATACCGACAATACATAATATAAAAATATTGAATATAAGCACCAGTACTACATTTATTTACGATTTGCATACATAATAAGCTTTTATTACTCTCTTTCATTTCTAAACAGACTATAATAGATGAGAGAAAGGAAAAAGTAGATTACCGCACATTTCACAGAAAAATAAATTATCAAACATACAAAGTTGTGACTTGTCGTCCGCCAAGTAATAAACTAGTAACGTCAACAACGCAATAAAGTATGAATGAGGATAGGTGGCGGGAAATTTAAATAAACTTTTCAATACACAAATCAGTCATTAGAAGTGGAATACATTCAACTTGTGTTTATTTGTATAATTCAATTTGGAATAATAAAATAAATTGGGAAAATGTCAAATGAAGTATGTTTTTTGGAATCATTTTTTATTTATAAAGTACGATAAACTTTCAATACAAAAAGTAAAAAATACAGCAGCATATAAACAATAAAATATTAATACTTTGCTTCACGGAGCATAAACAATCTTATGCGTTTTGATTAATTATGACATTTTTCATATAATTTTTCAGTTTAAAATTAAAATTTCGATAATTTCAGTATAATTTTTAGAATATTTTTGACTGGAATAACATCATATCCTATAATACTACATACATGGTGGGCCATTAGTGTGAGAAAGTACAATAACTTGTTGCTCATAATACAGAAAAAAAGTTTATATAAAAGTTGTACATAGTCAAGAAACCTAAACTGAAAAATTAATTTGAAACATACAGGGCAATTAGTAAAAACAGGACACGCCAAAGATTACATATTTTAAATGGAACACCTTGTATATTTTTAAATATATGGCAATATAAACAGTTTCACATTTTAGTGCGGGGTTGCCAAGTTATGTAGAAAATGCTTCGAATTTTGGAAAAAAACATGACCCCGATGAAGTTGTATTAACTTTCAACTACTAAGTAACACTTGGAACAAAAATATTGGACAGAATTATAGGCAAATGTTAGATAAAGGCTACTGTATTAGCTAATATCGATATTTTATACGTGGCATTTTTTATAATACGTTCAATTTTTAAAGTTCAAACTTAGTTTTCAAAAATTTTTAAATGGAACACCCTGTATTTTATTATTCTATTTTATTTACATATCGATCCACTTCAACTTTTATTAAGCATGTTCTGCATCTAAAATTGGTAGTTTTCGACATTTCTGAAAATCTAATTTTTTTTATTTTTGGTCGCACGAGATGGCTTTGGAAAAAACTATTACATTGTGTCAACTTGTCAGTTACTAGTAAATATTTATTAGGTATTCTATAAAATAATTTGTAAGGTGACTAAATGTTTGGGGCGGGATTATTGGACTTTACGTTATTGAGCCTTATTTTTCGGAAGAAAATTTAACAGGACAACTATATAACGAGCGTTCAAATAAAAACGTGGTCAAGTTGGTTCTGAAAATTTGGACGTAGGGCGTAGCGTATAGCAAATGAACTTAAACGTCATCTGTCAAAGCGCTATATCGCCGCTATCAATTTGAATATTTTCGTTTTAAAAAGCGTTTAAAATGGTGTTTTCTCAAGAACAAAAAGTGTTTATCATAGAGTCCTACTTTAGAAATGGACGCAAGATTGATGGAATATGGAAGTATTCTATTGAGGAATGTTTCATAGAATTTCAAAATCAATTTCCCGGCGTTGTTGAGTACAAAATTTTTCAAAGTGCAGTTCAGCGTTGTGTTAATGTTTTTCGTGAAACGGGCAGTGTAACAAGAAAAGAAGGAAGCGGCCGACCTAAAAAGCGGACTGAAGAATTAAAAGAAAATGTCCAACAAATAATGGAAAATGCGCCAAGAACTTCTGTACGTGTTTTATCACAAATGGTGGGAGTATCAGTCGGTACCTGCCACACAGTGTTAAAAAAAGATTTGCGTTTGTTCTCCTATCGTTTAACTTGTCAGCAAGAACTTCATGAAGTTGATTTTCCGCGACGGGCTGTATTTTGTGAATGGTTTTTAAACAACTACGGTGAACTTCATAATATCACCTTTTTTTCTGATGAAGCCTGGTTTCATTTAAGTGGTTACGTAAACTCACAGAATATGAGAATGTGGTCTTCTGAAAAACCAGATAACTTTTTTGTCGAGGGCCCTCTACACGCTCAAAAAATTGGAGTTTGGTGTGCTCTCAATCGAAGGAGGATTTATGGACCTATTTTTTTTAATGGTACTCTTACTGCGCAAAGGTATAGAGAAGAAATTATCGCTCCTTTTGTTAACCAGCTGGAAGAAAACGAAATTACAAACTTTTACTTTCAACAAGATGGCGCAAGGGCACATACGGCAGGCGAGACGATGAATATGTTGAGGGAAGTTTTCCAAAATCGACTAATAAGTCTCAATGCTGAACATGAATTTCCACCGAGGTCATGTGATATTACGCCGTGTGATTTCTTTTTGTGGCCTTACCTTAAAAACACTATTTTTGAACTGCCTATTCCTGATTTAAACCATCTGCAGGCTCGACTTATAGACAAGATTCGTGAAATTAACAATACCCCGAGCATCTTAGAAAATGTCTTTAATTCTTTGAGGAACAGGTGTGAAAAGTGCTTGGAACAAGGAGGGGGACACTTTCAGCAGCTGCTTTAATTTATTGTTATAACAAGGAGGGGGACACTTTCCGCAGCTCCTTTAATTGTTTGTTATTGTTATCACGATTATTCTTTAAAATAAAGTTATATAGTCATTAACGTTATTGAAACTGACAGCTGCTATACAGCTCGTTGAGAAATGAGGTTAAGTTGGTCGCTATAAGCTACTCCCTACGTCCAATGTGTCAGAGCCAACTTCGACCACGTTTTTATTTGAACGCTCGTTATTTACTGTTTACAAAATACCATGGAAAATTTATTAGAAAATGTACCGCTGAATATTCAGAGAATGTGGTATACCAAACTCCCCCACTACCAAAGAGGATATGAAAAACCGAATCCTACGAGTTTTTCAAAATATCAACATTGATATTCTGGATAATGTTAACACCACATTTGAACGATGTGTAGAGCTATGCCTAAACCAAGACGGTCGTATTTTTGAACACTTGTTGTAAAATTAAATATTTGATTTATTTTCGTATGTATTTTATTTAATTTTCATTTAATAAATAAACTATTGTTATGTTCTATTAAGTTTTTTTTATAATCAAATATGTATAAATCAAAATTATTTTATAGAATATTAACTAATAAATATTACTAGTAACAGACAACTAACAATTTTAGGTGTAGAACATGCTTAATGAAAGTTGAAGTGGACCGATAAGTGAATAAAATAGAACAATAAAATGCAGGGTGTTCCATTTGAAAAAATTTAGAAAATTAAGTTCTTACTTTCTAAAAATTATCGTATTATAAAAAAAGCCCTGTATAAAATATTGATATTAGCTAATACAGGAATCTTTGTCTCACAATTGCCAATAACTCTGTCCAATACTTATGCTCAATAAGTGTTAGCAGTTGAAAGTTAATATAACTTTCAACAAAAATTATCGTATTATAAAAAATGCCCTGTATAAAATATTGATATTAGATAATACAGGAGCCTTTGTCTAACATTTGCCAATAACTGTCCAATATTTTTGCTCAATAAGTGTTAGCAGTTGAAAGTTAATATAACTTCTTCGTGGTCATGTTTTTTCCCAAATTTGAAGAATTTTCTACATAACTTGGCAACCCCGCACTAAAATGTTAAACTGTTTATATTGCCGTATATAGAATTTTCTTAGAAATCCATATGTTTAAAATATACAGGGTGTTCCATTTAAAAAATGTAATATTTGGCGTGTCCCGCTTTTACTAATCACCCTGTATATTTCAAATTAATTTTGTAGTTCAGGTTTCTTGATTCTGTACAACTTTTATATAAACTGTTTTTTTGTATTATTTTTTACAAGGGAGTTATTGTACTTTCTCCCACCAATGGCCCACCCTGTATATCACATTGTATTATATTTTCATAAATGCAATCGCTTTAAACCCTTGTCTTATAAGGAACATTTGTATTCACAGAAGTGCATCATAGTAGTATGCTACTTATGCATGTAACTAAAACTAAACTAACTAAATATTTAAACTTTTCCACGCGAATCACTTCGTTATCACAGTTTGTAGATAATCTAAAATACGTAAAAGAGCTTTGCAAAAAGAGCAGTGCATACTGTATATCGATTAGTTGACGCCGTCGAACGGTGTGCGAAGGTTCTGGCTCCACAATCTTCTCTTCAAGAGGAGTACTTTGAAGTAGATAACAACCAATAATGTATAAAATTAATTATAAAGTTTAAAAAGGTTCAGTTATTTTCTGAACAGACCTCATACTTTTGAGAAGTCGAACAGGACATTGTCTCGCGAATTCGGCTATACCGATATGCAAAATCCTCCTGTTAGTTAAATTTTATTATGAATTTCATCCTCGTAATAATGTTCTGAAGAGTATTTTTATCTGTTCGTTTGATAAATTCGTCTTCAGGTTTTGGCAAAAAAATGTATCCATAAAAATACTCGCTGTCAAGATTCTAATAAAACTGATGACTCCATATCGTCAGGAATTCGATTAATTAAGAGAACTCGGCAATTTTTTTGTCTCAAAACATTAGTCCGCCACCTGTGGAGTGCAAGGTTGCCTTGGTTACAGGCCGGAGCGTAGGAATATCGACCAAAAAATCTTAAATGGAGTGAATTTAGGTGTTTGCACAGACCACCTAGACTGGCCGTATCTAATTCCAATGCTCGGGTACCAGTGAATGCAAAATCCGGGGAAGTGGAGTGTGGAAGGCAATCTGATCGCGCGCATCTTTAAGCAGATCCGGATTAAGTAATATTTTTATTACATATTAAACATTATATTGCATCTTACGACAAATATTCAATTTTAAGTTTGTAATTCAGAAAATAGTATATTTTAGTGTCATATTAAATAAAACTACAAAATAATTTAAATATATTTATTATCCTCTAAATAATATTAATTTATTTAATATTTGTCTTTTCGTAGATTTTACCGAATTAAATAATTTGACTTCATGATTTATTCGTACATCGATATACTTTTCACATTCAGCCCTTACAAGTTCTATTAAATGATTACAATTGTTAGGCAAATTATCAAATTGATGTTCATGCAAATTTTCAAATATGTTCACATTCAGAAAGTTTTTTAATACATGATAAACAATTTTATTTTTCTGTAGCCTAGGTGTTCTGCTTTCATCATTATTTAAAAATTTTATTAATTTTTCTGTTTCTTAGCATATTACTACGACATCTCGAGATGGATACGTCAAACAACCACGATCTTTAATAAAAATTAATTGACTGTACGAATACTGAATCTGAAATTAGTTTTGTTTGCGATTTTTTTAATTGAAAAAAATATTTAATTAATTTTCAGCTATCTCGAAATGACGGGAATTGGTAAAATTTCATAAAAATTTAAGACTCACATAAAGTAGATAATTACTAAAAATATTTTACAGTAATTCATTCATTATTTTATAATAACAATATCACGTTCATCACTACACTATGTGGACGAACAAAATTCAACCGAAAAATGGCGTACATATTTACCTTTTATATATTCCTTTTTTTTACTTACCTAAAGAAGAAAACTTTTCGCCTCTCTTCACCAACTCGATCACTTCTATTTATACAATGTTTTCCAATACACTTGCCCTTGATAAAACGTCTAATTATCGAAATCACAGCGTTGCGTACACGTCAAATGCTAGGACACAACTGAACGCTGGGCTCCAAATCAGGCTCCAAAGTGTTTTCACCAAAGTCGCTCTATAAGCCAGTCTAGGTGGTCTATGGGTGTTTGTTATTTTGTGGAATCATTACATACATGTAGATCCTACAAACGTGTTTCAATTGGTTTTTTATATATGTTGTATTACGTAAAATATAAATACACTGTGTTTCCCCATTTTTAATTGCGCGTAATAAACACAGATGTGTTACCTCTATTATCTATAAATTAGTTGTTGTGTCCAGTTTTCCTTAAAATATCACTTCCTTTATCTCCTAAAATATATTACTACATATCTCATATATCTGTTTTACGATGTGTTTTTGCTTAATCGTGTTTTTGTTGTGTGTAGCAATAAAAACAATGATTAATACCGTCATATAAATAAATATGTAATACCTGGAAACATTATGTAAAAAACTTGATTAAAATAACACAAAAAAGGTAATTATTTATATTAATTACTGTTATAGCCCTAGTGGTTCTAATTTGGGTGTTGAGTTGTATCCATTTCTAGTATGTTTGTTTTTCGCAATCGTGGCGTCCTCTGTGCGGGCCCAAGCATACCAAGACAGAACCACTTAAATATTTCAGAAAATGTCTTGTTCCTTTACAACCGTTTTCATGAAAAATGTCTGTAACGCCGCCTACTATGCCTAGACTGAGCCACGGCCTACTAGGAAAGTAATTTTAAAACCTCCACAGCCTTCTTTGGTCGTCGGTATAAAGTTACACGAACATTCCTCTTTCTTTGCGGCAACTGCTATCTCGGTTGGCTTGGCTTGATTTCCCTCTGTAGTTACACCGACTGGTCAGTGTCGTTGATCTTGACATTGCCCCAGAGTAGAAATTTCTCGATGGGTGCGTGGAAAGTTGCGAACGATCACGAACTAATGACCGGTGATTGTGGTTATCAAGGCGTGTTTCGCTTTCACGGAGCGTCAAAAAAAAAACGTAACCGCAACATTAATATCTCGGGAAACGATTTTGTAAATAGCATTTTGAGATAGTAAAGTTGGCAGATGATTTTTTTTACTACAGAATTTGTTGTAAATTTGACGACTATTTTTTTGTCGTGCTTATTTTTTAAACCTTAAAAAGAAGCTTTTGGCAAATGTATTGTGTCAAAAACTACTTATTGTATCCATTACAATATGCCACAGATAAAGTAAAAAACAAATAAAGCTAAATATTGAGCTAAATTCACAAAATATATTTATAAAAATTTTTTGCAGATGCAGTTTTTACATTAAAACTATTTAATAATGTGCTCCATTAAATTCAGTCTTGTAGAAGTTCACCTATTTTTCAAAAAAAAACAAAAAAAATCAAAATTTCTACGCTCTCGATTTGGATTTGGAATTAGAATTGAACGATTACATTATGTTTAAAAAAATAAATAATTACTAAGGCTGTCACAGAAAGCCGCAATTCAATGGCGTGTCAACTGAGACACGCGTGAGCCTCTGTCTCAGAATGCTTTTCATGTTCACGTCTCGTTAGTATACTGTTGCTTTGTTATCGTGCGGATGTTGCGCAATTAATTCTTATCCGTTGCTGTTTATGGTGTATTGTAGACAATTTAATGCTTGTTGCTTTTTAATAAATAATGCATACGCCTATGTTCTGTAGCTCAGTTCTTTCAGCCCTAATAATTACTAAAACTTAGTTGTGGATGATAGTAGATATAAAGGGTGTCTCAGAATAACGTGTATAGTCTTTCCAATATTAATTGAAGAACCATGAGGATGACAGTATGTACCAGGTTTGGTCGTTGATGCATCAACTCGGCATTGAAATATTTGAAAAACTTGTTCCCATATTTATACAGGTCTGGTCGAACTAAACGTGCAGGTGGTAGAAATGTATACGCCCAGTTGAAGAATGAGTGTGCGGGCAAACAGCAATACGTACTATTACACTGGTCGACTGCGTCCTAAATTTCAGTTGTCAACAAGTCGCCTGACAGTGCAGTGCAGCAATGTAGCATTTACAAAATTCAAAAAAATTTGACGAACTTTGAGTCCATCTAGCGGCCAAGCGAAGCGATTTCGGATATAGGTGAATTAGCCTAAATCTGCCTATTTTGAGTCCACGAATTTGTGGTCTTCCGTTGTATACGTTATTCTGGGACACCCTGTATAACCGTGGCAAGAAAGTCTTTTTTAAGCGAATTTGAAATTCACAAGAAATTCCGACATAACCAAAATTACTTTGTTTTAGTAGGTACCTATTATTTATTTAGAAACGAAAAAAAGAAATCCAAATACGATGCAATTCCGTCTACGAACTTTGACCGGACGACGGTTAAATATGTAAAGACCAAAATTTATTTGTTTACATCGATGCTCTGTGCTTATGTCTCATTAATGTCAACGAAAAACTTTATTACCCTGCTATAGAAGCATGGAGTACAAAAAGGTCGTAAAATGTTTATGATTGTAAACAAAAAGAAAAAAGGCATAACTTACAGGATGTTTTTCATAAACGCCGAAAAGGTCTGGGAAAAGCGAGGTTGGGACAAATATTTAAAAAAAAAATGTATAAAACTGAAGTGATGATTTTTATGTCCAGAAGCTGAAAGCAAATGTCAACCGCTTCCATATTTATGGAAGGTATGTAAATTAAAAACTTAATTACGAAAAAATTCTGCTCCACGACCAATTTCCTGAATATTAATAATGGAAATCAACTTTGCAATAAAACAACGCTTATCGCAAAAAACTTTTCCTTCATATTTATAACGTTACCGCTGTAATCCAGATAAAAACTGGCCACCTGCTCCTTTATGATGCTATTATACGATTGATGACGTCTGTCGAGTAGATTTTTCAAATCAATCGGACCAGAAATAGACACAGGCAAGTAAACAAATTTTTGAATATAGATAGAAGCATTTGCATAAATTTGGTACTAGTTTGTATCTCATCTTCATTTTCGCTGCACACAGTCCACAAATTTGCTATTAATTAATGAAAAATATGGAAGACGGCTCTTCTACTACGAAAATTGAGAAACTTGGCCAAAGTTGATAACTTATGAACACTACAGGCACTGTCACAACGTTAGGTACTAAGTGTAAGCTTTGAGTTTTTCGTCATTGATTACTGAGCATGCCGATGTACTTCGCTTCTTTTTGTAAATATGTATATGTCCAGTAACATTAAACACCTACAGGGTGTGATATATCTACTGCACAATCAATAAGCAACTGTGATATTACTTATCACCAAACTCTTTTATACAGGGTGGCTGGTAAGTATATGGCATACTCTCGGGAGTGTATAGGGGAGGTCAAAATAGCCCTAGTTTGTCATAAAGTGCCCCTTAACAGAGATACAGAGCCGCAAAGGGGTACCCAGCGATTTACCTTTTCGGTTCTAACTCTCGAACCGACTTGTATAATTTAATAAATTTTAAATATTTTATGTAGGCCATAAAAGCTCATAAAGCCATGCTACATTAGATGTTTTACACTGTCAAGGATGTCAGGAACGGACTTGCCACCAAACTCGTTGGGCCAAAATTTTGTCAGGTCTCACTTTATAGAGCTAAAAACTGAATTTTTAAATAGTTACTTTGGTTATTCCTTTTTAGGTATTAGATGTTTTACACTGTCAAGGATGTCAGGAACGGACTTGCAACCAAACTCGTTGGGCCAAAATTTTGTCAGGTCTCACTTTATAGAGCTAAAAACTGAATTTTTAAATAGTTACTTTGGTTATTCCTCTTTAAAAAAGGTGCTCTACATTTGTTTTGATAAAATCAGCCGTTTTCGAAAAAATTAAGTTTTTGTATAATATGTTTAAACATTAATTTATTTAATTATAAAGTTTATTAACATAAGCTATTTAAACACAATAATAATAGAGTAACATCACAACAACTAATAATTCGTATTAAAATAATAAAATTTCTCTTTAATGCTTACATGCATCTAACTTATGGATGGACAAGCACTCGGCAATTGTGTGGAGGCAAGAAGAATTTATTCTGATACATTTACAAATCACTAAAACGCAAGGCTGCTAAAAATTCGAAAGCTTTGCTTCTTCTAGTTTACCTCAGCAGATTTTCATTTCCTTATCCAACAGATGTTTTCTCGTTGTACTGGGAACTATATTCCAAAATTGTCTCGAAGTTCGTTGCAATGGTGTGTTATTTTTTCAAGTATTTCCTGGTGTAAGCTGGCGTCGAATACACAAGCCTCTTTAAATTTCCCAATAAAAATAAGTCCAATGGAGTCATGTGGAGCGATTTCGGTGGACATAAATTAGGCTCATCTCGACCTATCTATTGATAACCAAAAGTATTTGATAAGTGCTGACTGAACTAAATTGCTAAAATAGGGCGATGCACGTCATGCATAAACTACATCTGATTTCTAATTTCTAAGGGCACATTTTCTAATAAATCATTTAAGCTTTGTTGCAAGAATTGCAAATACATGGCACCATTTAATGTCTTCAAAAAAGAACGATCCAATGAATTGATTCCCAATAATCCCTGCCCATATGTTAACCATGAGCCTTTGTTGGTGCTTTGTCTGTACTATTGCATGGGGATTTTCTTCATGTCAGATATGCAAACTATGGCAATTCATTACTCCGTCTCGATTGAAACTGTTTCGTCCGTGAACAAAACAATACTAATAAAACTTGTATTTTGCCTAAATCGTTGCAAAAACCAATTTGCGTAATTGACTCTTGCAGGATAATCAGCGGGAGACATTTCATGTACCTTTTGGACGTGATAGCAGTTGTTCTGGAAGGGTCTACTACACTACGTAAAATAATTTCTTTTCAAAGTTTAGGTAAAAGGGACTGTTTGGAGTTTATAACCTAAATCTAACGGGCATCAACTAGCCACTTGAAAAAATACTATCTTACATAAGAAAAAAGGCTATTATATTAGAGATTATCTTAGCAAAACATTCATATTGGTCGTCGATTTCTATAAATATAGTCATATCATTTTTACCCATTACTTTCCAAGAATTTTACGCAAGTATTTTGGAAATTTGTAAACTCTCACGCGATTTTTAAGGTAAAATATAAAACTATAGGCGTTTCTAAGGGTTGAGAGATGAGTTATATTCTAGAAAGTGAACTATTTTTGGACCGCATATGATGTGATACTTGTTTACGCACATTATACAAGGTTCAAGGAGCAAAACATTTACATAATTTCATTAATGTTTACTCACACTACCGTAACCGAACAGTCTGGATAAAGTGCCAATTCCTACCGTACTGGCAGAAGGTCGACGCGACGTCTCAAGGTGTTGGTTTGAGGCAAAACGATTTAAATATTTACAAATGTTCGGTAGCAATTGGTTATGTTTCTTTAATGTTGTGTTCATTCTAAGGATTTAACTTGTGTATAAGATCTAAAATTTTACTGTTTTATACATTTACATAAAAAAATTATCAGTGAAACTCTAAACCTTTTCACTGCATCTAAAGATTTATTCCGCTTTCTCCTCATCTCGTCAGGACCGAAGTTTCGGACGAAACCGGATGCGGCTCGCCCAAAAATCTTTTGTTTCCGTTTTGGTTTGTATATAACCATTTTTTACGCGCTATAGAAAGTAGTCAAGATCATTGACTTGAGGCTGGGGTCAATCTCAAAAGAAAGTGAACTTCGGTTAATTGAATTTGTCGCCTACCCACAGCAATTCGTGTTGTGTTACAGGTGGAAGAACATCGAGAAATCGGTTTTGGTGTTATACAGGGCGTGGTAGACAAGACGTTCCGCCTATAGCGAGACCAGAAGTTTTAAATCGACGTGGAATAAGCAAATTTTTGATGTTTTATACGTTTCAAATGTAACATTTGTCATTCGTTAAAAGTTTTATATTCTTTATCTAATTTTTATATGATTTTGTTTTTAATCGTTTGACAATTTTTCTTTCTTCCAAGAACCGACGGTCTCCAATTATAGATCCTGCCTCAGAAGTAAAAAGCTTCTCGGAATTTTAAGCTTTTTATAACATGCTAATCAGGATAAAAATAAACTGATCAAGTGGGATAGAATGAAACATTAGAGCATCAAATGTCAAGAGAACGCGCAGTTTGCCCAATAAGGCGTCAGCGCCATCGTGGGGACAAGTTGAATAAGGAAAGCAAAAACGGTGAAGACAAACAGGTTGGAATGCGTATCCAGAAATGGCGATGCAACAGTCGTAGGATAGGGAATAATTTTTAGGTCTATGTTTGTTTTGTTATGATACGATTGACTAACGTTCCCAGAAATTTCTATTAAAATAATAAATAATGTTTTAAAAAATATCGGTGAAGTAAAGATACAACGAATGAGAACATTATTATCCTATAACACCCGTGGTGCCTTCAGTGTTTAATGTCCTATCAATATGTTTTTATATTTATATTTTATATTTGATATTTAATCTGTCTTAACGTTAATAAATGTTACTTTTAACTTTTACTGAAGTGAATTATTTCTATGGTAATGTATTTTTAATTTTCCCTAAGGCATTACAGATTTTCAAACGCTCTAAAGCGTTATTTTTCATTTAATTTATCCCAAAATAGGATGAATATTAGCAAATAATAGACCGCTAAAATAAAGCACCGCTACCAACTGCCGTTTTGGGGATAATCCGTATTGCCAACCTTGAAAAATAAATATATCAATCTTTATGCAGTTAATTATTAATTACAACAATTAAATTTTCATGTTTTTTACATTAATAGTACAAATTGACCTATTTTGGAGCAAACAGTTACAATTATTGCTTGCTGTATTTAGAGACTTATTAAAATTATAAGTTCAGTTGACATTAGAATTGATTTCACTTGTGTGTTATGTTCAGTTTCTTGTAATGTAACTAGTTATTTTACTAAAGTTGGCAACGCGAGTGATAGGGTCTGACTGTAAAATGTCATTCTAATATCAAATGAGTACACAGTCAACCTGAAAACTTTTACAGTACGAAACTGATAAATTTAGAAAATTTCAAAGATTGACATTGCTATTAAATTATAACGTAACATTAAATTATAAAAAAAAAATGTCTAAAAATAGACCGCCCAACAGCTTAAGGCATCATAATAGGGTAATAACGTTTCAATTTGCATAATTCAGCTCTTTTCCCCATAAATTGACTCCACGCTTTTTTTTCACTCGACGAGATTTATCTAGGTAAACAAAATTCCTCTTGGCGACGAAAAATATTCGCGGAATGCAAAAAGGTCGCTAGTTCTCTGCCAGAAATCCGGGTCTGGGCGCCGAAGATCAGTGGCTCGGACGTCATTCGGATTTTCGTTCGTTTTAGAATAAAATCCTAGCACCTTTGTTCACGGGTGATAGATGTCCACTTGTAACGTCATATAACAAAAATAACTAAAATAGGACTTCGCTTGTTAAGAGCTGTTATTGGATTCAAATCGTGTATTAATTATTTTACCTGTTAAAAAAAATATGCGCCCTCAAATGAAAACTGACAATTAACGACGACGTTTTGGTGATTAGATCTGTTTCAAGTAAAATAAAATACAGTTTTTATTATATCGTATACAATTAATTGGACATTAGCTAAGAGGTGATAGCTGGCCCAACATGCCTTAGCAAAATGTTACTCGCTTTCGTTCTACAGGGTGTTTCATTAACTTTCTTTTCAATTATTTTTTTGAAAGATTTTGAAAACTGTTCAGCGAATTTCGATGAAATTTGGTGTCGTGTTATAACTCAGCATGCGTAATACGAAAATGGTATCACCATTGCCGCTAGATGACGCCACCTGGCCATAACTATTGTGTCCCTCCTGTATGTATATTCTCGAGCAAAAAGAAAGAAATGGCATTCAATTTCACACAAATATGGTATACTTACTTCTTTGAAGTCAAAAAAGTAAACCGTTTTCGAATTAAACGTAATTTTTTTATGACAGCTCATCACCCTTTAGCTAATGACCAATTAATTACGGGACACCCTGTATATTATACTAAGTACAGACTAAGACTTAAAAGTAAAAAAAAACTTTTCTGATACTTTTATTTGTTTTTGTTGTTCGACAGGCAATAATTTGAACATCCGCCTTGCCGGATTAAACTCTAGTTCGTTCTTAACATCGGGCGTTATAAATTTTATTTTCTGGTTATGCAAAATCGCCGAATTGCAAACAGGATTTTACAACCGAGCGGCACTAGTGATACTCAAAAGATGATTTGGCTAATTTCCAAATCGAGTTATTCATATTACTAGTCTCCATAATTATTATTACGAGTTTCCTCGAAATGTATTTATTTCAATTTTTATCGTCCAATTTGCACTTTTACTTATTAATTTTATGGGTTTCGAATTATATTCTGCGGTTAGGTTTTCTATTTTGAGCATTAATTTACTTATATTTTGTGTTTAGTTTTGATGTAAATCAGGATTGTGTAATGGACTGTGACTATACAGGGCGGCCTTGTTTAGCTGTAATTAAAAATTCTGTTTAATCTTACATTTAAAGACAGAAAACTGTTTTAAAATCCTATACAAGGTAAATGCAGTATCTATCAAGGTGGCTGCTAGAGGCCGGACCTCAGGGATTCATTACAGGGACGGCTCAGATACTTTTTAAACATAACATAAGTATACAGGGTGATTCATTAACAATGGGAAAGTCGAAAGCTGAAGATACAACACGTGAAATGGTGACCATTGGAGCAAACATGCTTTATCCGAAAGTTGATAGTTTCGGAAATACAGGGTGTTGAATGTTAAAATTTTAAATCGTTTTTTTGCGATTATTCTGAAAATATGTAGTTAGGAACTTGAAAATTTGTGAATCTATATTTTTTTAGGCGACGAATAAGATGCGTGTTGTAATTTCAGCATTGCTAATAGAGGGTGCCACTTACGACCAATTTTACCGAAAATTTAATTAATAACTTTTTACCCTGTATATTTAACATGAAACTTGATTCAAAACCTGAAAGAGCAATCATTTTTCCATTAATTATGTACTGTTGTTTCATGTCGGTATCTCCGTTTATCCGTATATCCGTTTTCGAGAAAAATCGATTTAACGAACACTATGTTTTGATAATATGAGAAATTAAAAGCGAAACAAACCAAGTGTTTCTTCGTGTTATTACAACAATTAACAATAAAACAAATAAAATACGTAATTATGTTTTAAAGTAATTGTTGGAAGAATGTACCGTTGACACTGATACACTTTACACAACGTTTTCTGAGATATCTTCAGGTTTGGAACAACATATTGGGATTGCGTCTGACTTCGTTGGCAGCGATTTGTATTCTTTGCCACAACTCTTCACACGAGCCAATAGATTCTTTGTAAACTATATCTTTCATTCGAGACCAAATATAAAAATCAAAAGAATTGAAGTCCGGACTTCTGGATGGCCAAGCAAAAATGCTTACATGGCCAATCCAGCGATTTGGAGAAACTGCATCTAAATATGCACGCACTGGCCAAGAAAAATGCGGTGGAGTTCCGTCGTGCATGAACCACATGTCTCTTCTTAAATAAACTAGAATTACTTCAAGCCGTGGAAGCATTTTCGCTTGGCCACCCAAAAGACCGGACTTCAATCCTCTTCATTTTTCTATTTGGAAGAATTTATTAGTTCGTTTGAAGAGTTGTGGAAAAGAATACAAATCGCTGCCAACGAAGTCAAACGCAATCCCAATATGTTGTGTCAAACTCGAAGATCTCTCAGAAAACGTTGTGTAATGTGTGTAAATGTCTACGGTGGATTCTTCGAACACTGACTTTAAATCATTATTACGAATTTCATTTGTTTTATTGTTAATTGTTGTAATAACACGAAGAGACACTTGGTTTGTTTCGCTTTTAATTTCTCGTATTATCAAAACANTAAATGTCAACGGTGGATTCTTCGAACACTGACTTTAAATCATTATTACGAATTTCATTTGTTTTATTGTTAATTGTTGTAATAACACGAAGAGACACTTGGTTTGTCCAAATTTTTTTGGCTCCAAAGACAAGGGGGCCCACGAAAAATTGTCTTAAGTGGTTTCCCGCCAAAAAACGTAGCACCATCAGATTCCACATGTCATAAAACCCCTGTGTACCAAATTTTGTGAATTTCGAACAACAGGGTTCTGAGATATAAAAAAAGATAATTCTTAGGGGCGGACTTCAGGGGGCTGTAATCCCGAAAGAGGAGGCCTCTTGGGAAAAATAAAAAATACGGGTCCCCTAAATTTGACTTAAGAGTCTATGACCAAATTTTGTTGCATGAATTTCGGGACACCCTATAGTTCACCAAAAATAATAAATAAATACACTTAAAGGTACTTAAAGGAAAAACACCGCTCGTGAAAATAACAAATCGACATAATACCTAACAAAACCGGACTCGGTTTATTAATGTAAAAAGCTAAATATAAAAATTCAAATACGTAGAAGTAAAAATATTTGCAGGAAACAACTACTTTATGGGCTATATTTTCTAATTACCATTGAATTAACAATATGTCCAAATATAATCAATACAAAAACAAATACCTGATATATTGAAATTGTTAAATAATACAATAATTCAAGGAAATATCTTGTATTCTTGCTGTTCTATTATTACCCTTTTGTGATCGTTTTGTTTCTACATTTTACTTGGGAGCATTTCATCAGCATTCCTTTCTCATATGGAGTTAATACATATTAACGAAACATATATTAATTATATATACATTTCAAATATTTAGAAAAAATGATATTTTGATATTTGCCCTTTTTACTAAATTGCTTTTAAATAACCTGCATGGTATTATTAGCTCTCGCATTTTTTACTCTATTTTAAAGGTATTGTCCTTCATCATATTCCCTTGGCGTTTGGGACATTCAGGACCCACATTGGACGCCATGTCGTCTTCCATCACATTCCCTTGGGATCTCGGCAATTCGGGACTCACGTTGGGCGCCATGTCGTCTTTCGTTTGTATTGTCAAACGTATCTATACGTTTTTGGAGTCGCCGAATCCGAATCCGGTGTGCATTTGACTCGATCAGATCTGGTTTAAGTTCAGTTCAAGGTCAAATGTAGAGAATCAATTGCCAACAAAATAGATCTACATATCTATAAGTTTTTGGGATCGCCGAATCCGAATCTGATGTCCGTTTGACTCAATCAGATCTGGGTTGAGGTCAGTTCCAGGTCAAATGTGGAGAATCAATTGAAAACAAAGTAAACACATATCTATACGTTTTGGGGGTCGTTGAATCCGAATCTGATGTCCGTTTGAAGCGATCAGGTCTATTAAATACTTTCTAATAGAAATAGATCAATCAACATACGAGAGATACTTATTTACATACTATATAAATATTTTGGTTTTAAACCTAAGTGAAAAATTTGATTGGGTTTGAGCAGAGAGAAAGGTTTAACCAACATCATCACTGATATTGCTAGTGATACTAGTGATGACGAATATATTCCATATCACGTTGTGAAAAAGACAGGAACAATGTCACAAAAAAAAGTAAATGTTGTTCGAGATTTGGGCCTGGCAGAGAATGGAGCAGAGTTCCTAATATCATGGCTAATAAAATACTAAGCAAGCTGGAAAAGTGAAAGTTTTTTACTATCAGTACAGAAATAAGGAATATTCTTCTAACGATGAAGAATTTTCCTTAGGTTACTACAATGATATTGTTGGATAAATTACTTCAACATGGATGTTATAAACCTAATACACATTGAAACAAGAGTGCCATATTTTGAGGATAGTCTTACATAGGATCAAATATGAACAACATAAACGGCTTTATATTTGACCTTGAACTGAACTTAAACCAGATCTGATCGAGTCAAACGAACACCGGATTCGGATTCGGCGACTCCAAAAACGTATAGATACGTAGGTTTAGTTTGTTGACAATTGATTTTCTACATTTGACCTTGAACTGACCTTAAACCAGAGCTAATCGCTTCAAACGGACACCGGATTCGGAATCGACGACCCCAAAAACGTATAGATAGATAGGCATAGTTTATTGACAATTGATTTTCTGCATTTGACCTTGAACTGATCTTAAACCAGAGCTAATCGCGTCAAACTGACACCGGATTCGGATTCGGCGATCCCAAAAACGTGTAGATACATAGGTTTAGTTTGTTGACAATTGATTTTCTACATTTGACCTTGAACTGACCTTAAACCAGAGCTAATCGCGTCAAACCGGATTCGGATTCAGCGACCCCAAACCATATGGATACCATGGTCTTGTCTTTCGGACCTGCCACTTTTTTTTTTGTGGGGCTGCGTTATCCTCCATGGGGGCGAAGGTAGGTTCTTGGAAATATGATCAACGATCTGATTTATTTTTGCCTTATTAACGCTGGTACACCCTCGGGATGGCACGCATTTTGAGGCTTTCAACTGAGCCTAGTTGCATTAAATATGTTTTTGGGCATTTCGAGATGAGTTAGTGCCTGTGTTTTTAGGCTTTGCCTTTTCTGGTACTAGTTTGAGGAGTTTGTGAAGGCCTCTTGTGAGTATCTATGAATTTGGAAGCTTCTGAGAGATTATTTTATAACTTGGGATTGGACAATGCCTGGGTGGTTGGGGCTCTAGAACTAAGATCTTGGCTGAGAACAATGAGATTTGAAATCTAACATACTTTCGATTTGTAAACATTTGAGATTTATCGAAAAATATATATTTACAATAATCAGTATTTAATTCGCATTTGATTGTGTATAATGCAATTAGAAATTTTGAGTCGTACTACTCGTACTTGTCAGGTGTCCTTGTACCCTGGCAGCTGAACAGGGTACAAGGGTCGACATTCGATCCCATTCTTTGGCAGGCCCGCAGAGGACCTGTAGTGAAGTCCGCCTTAAATTTTCCTCTTTGGATTTTATCTATCTTTGAATTATAGTCTGGAACGGGTAATGGAATTGTAGTCTGATATGGTAGTGTAGTTTTGTACTGCCGATTCGAAATTTTTGAAGAAAATTATATTTTCCGAAATCCGAAACTGAGGTGAGTATTTCTGCAGCACGTCAGCCTGCGGTGGTGTTGTGTTAGTCGAGGAAATAAAGCACCAAACCTCCGAAATTTTTCGGTCAAGTCGTATCAAGATGGTTTTTTTTTGCATTCGGTTTCTAAAATTATGTGAAACAAATGTATCAACTTTGTATTATGTTTTTCGGCCAAATTGCATTTGTGCAGTGCAAAATGCATCCAGAAAAATGCATTTTTTAAAGTCACTTAGAAAAATTTTATAACTCGGTTAATAATGCCTGAAATGGACTCAAATCAGAGTTCTGGTGGTTTTTGAGGTCACTGATCCCGAATATGACCTTCAAATTGGTCCATCGCCGACCTGGAGCTTAGGATTGATGATGAACGTCATCTCCAAGGCTTCTCCTGAATTTCACTCTTAAATGCAATGAGACTTGTCACCCGGAAGCTTTTCGGGTCGCTGACTCCTAATCTGGCATGGGCGGGCACCCCTGGATACCTGGTGCACCGGAACCTGAACATGGACGTCATCTCCGGGAGTTTTCCTGTAAAATTCGCGTAAACGAGCCGAAAATCGCATCAGGGGGCTTTTCGGGGCGCTCTTCTCGAATCTGGCGTCGGCGACCACCCCCCGGACACCTGGTGCACCGGAACCTGGGCCTTGAAATCGGCGTCATCGCCAGAAAAATCAACAAACGGTAAATTTTTAATATATTTGAGACTGCCGTTAATACTGCAATAACTTGTTTGGAATTGTTGATCTCATTTGAAGTATGCAAGGGGTCGTCCATTAATCACGTATGGTTTTTAGGCCACTTTTTTACAGTCTTCCTCCCCCCTGGTGATACATGGTGAGGTTGTAAGCTACGCCCCCCCCCCCTATCTAACATCACGTGTATTTTTTTTGTTAAAAAAACTTCAATATTTTGAGAATATTTTTTTATAAAAATTAAAAAAAAAACAGCAAAAAACAGAGGTGGTTGTCAGCCAGCGCGACAAAGATCGACCACGTCAATTGCGCGTTACTTATCGTGATGTCATATCGCAGCTCACAGCAAGGCATTCTCGGGCATGGTTGCGCGAAAATATACACGTGATATGTAACAACAACCCCCCCCCCCCCCCTCCCCCTCTGTGAGTAATAGTGATGTTATCCAAAGCTCCCCCTCCTCTATTCGGATTAATGGATGACCCCCAAGATGAAAATAGAGGGAATAATTTGAATGAATGTCACAATGTATGCAAATGTTGTTTCAAAAACAAATCAAAATCATTTATTTCCAAATCAATCGCTATTTCTAACCTACTCTTAACTTCAATTTAATTTAACTCAAATATAATCTAACTCCATTTTATCCTAATCTAATCAACTATTAACTTTAATTTGAAAATATTCTACTAAATATCATTTTCATCATCAATTTACGTATAGGGTTAGGATAATTTTTCGAGGGTCCCGGTCTGGGGGCCCACAGTCGTGCATGCGTCATATTATAAGATGATTTCGGGAAGAGCGCCCCGATGCGAAACCCCCTGATGCGATTTTCGGTTCGGTTACGCGAATTTTACAGGAAAACTCCCGGAGATGACGTCCATGTCTAAGTTCCGGTGCACCAGGTATCCGGGGGGTGCTCGCCGACTCCAGATTAAGAATCAGCGACCCGAAAAACCTCGGGGGCTTAAGTCTCGTTGCATTTAAGAGTGAAATTCAGGAGAAGTCTCGGAGATGACATTCATCATCAATCCTAAGCTCCAAGTCGGCGATGGACCAATTTGAAGGTCATATTCGGGATCAGCGACCTCGAAAACCCCCAGGACCCAGATTTGAGTCCATTCCAGGCATTATTAACCGAGTTATGAATTTTTTATAAGTGACTTTAAAAAATGCATTTTTCCGGATGCATTTTGCATTGCACAAATGCATTTTGGCCGAAAAAATAAGACAAAATTGATACATTTTTTTCACATAATTTTAGAAAGCGAATGCAAAAAACTCCATCTTGATACGACTTGATCGAAAAATTTCGGAGATTTCGGCTCTTTTTGTGCTTTATTTCCTCGACTAGTCTTCTTTTGCAACTCTGGTGTTTACGGGCAGCTGGGAGCTACGTAAAGAACTTCGGTGGGAATTTTTGAAACATAGGCGAAAATATTATTTTCCGCGAAGCGCTTTCTACTTTTCGTGGATAGGTAGTTTGGGTCCTCTCTAACACGGATTTCTTTTTTGGCCGGGATTGACCATAAATAGAGTGATTTGAGGCCGTTTTGTGTTTCATTGGAAAGTTGAGTGAAAACTTGAAATCCGCTCGGGACTTGAAATACGACACATTGTTTGACTTCATTTGATAAGGTTTTTTAAAAATTGGTTTGAATTAAGTAACCACCTTTGAAACTGGGCATTATTACCAACAAAAACGAATCGGAATAACAAATGAAAGCAATAGGCGGCCGCAGCCAACTACGAGTAAGGTTAGCAACAGCAAATCCACCGGAACTGAGCGAATGCTGACCGCTGAGGTCAAGGGAACGTTTCGGATTCGCTTCCTCATACTACGAATTGTTTATTATGGTCCCAGGCAGAACATTTGTTCGCCTATTGTTGTTAATATGAGGCCCGTTTGCGACTTTTATCAACAGTTCCGATTGTTCGGACGAGGACATTGTGAGAGTAGGCATTTATATCCGAACAAGGGCCTTAAAGTCAGGGCCGCTCGTCGACAAAGGCGTGAATATGTGTGTCACACTCTCGTGCAGTGATTTACATTTTTCGAAGGTCGCAGAAAGGTCAATAAGAAAATAAATTGTTATAAGAAGAACTTATTAATAAGTACGTATTAAACACAAGGTGTCGCTTCTAGCAGGTGCAATATATGCCCTTTTAATAAAAGTAAACAAAAAATGTTAATTCATGTTTTGTATTATAGTCTGTTTGGAAATGAAAGAGAGTAATAAAACCCCCAGATAAGAACCGGCCATGGGCGTGGTAATATTTCGTTTCAGGTAATTATCGGGTAACACTAATGCTCACAAAAATGACAGGGATTGGAAAATCGACTATCTATAGACTTTTAAAGGAAACAAAAAATTAACAAGATACTGTAAATCCCCCAAAATCATATACAGGGAGGTCAAAAGTCGTTATAGATTCAAAAATGTCATTCGCAGAAAAATACACTCATTTTTTTTTAAAAAAGAATTACCAACGCTAAACAAAATTTTAAGTGAACTTTCAGAGGACAACGATTTGCCAAAAATCAGTAGAAGCAAATTATGGGCCGTCTTACGAGAGTTGAATTTTTGCTGGGAAAAGCAGAACAGGAAGTCAGTTCTTACCGATAAAGATGAAATTATTTGTTGGTGAAGATCCTACTTAAGATCAATTAGAAAATTCCGTGACGAAGGGAGGAATATTTATTATCTAGACGAAACTTGGGTCAACGAGGGATATACTGGAACAAAAGTATGGCAAGATAAAAATGTACAAAGTTTTCGACAAGCATTTTTGGATGGACTTTCAACAGGGTTCAAGGCACCTTCAGGTAAAGGGCGAAGATTAATAGTGACACATATAGGTAGTGCCAGTGGTTTTGTAGATGGCGGTTTACTTTTATTTGAATTTAAAAATACAGGTGACTATCATGAATACATGAACGCAGATGTTTTCGAAGAGTATTTTACACAGATGTTGGATCTTATTCCTCCGGGGTCTGTAATTGTCATGGATAATGCCAGTTATCATTCACGGTAGACCGAGCGGACGCCTACGACTGCTTGGAGGAAAGCCGATATAATTCAATGGTTATCCGGAAAAAACATTTCTTTTGAAACAAATATGGTGAAAAAGGAACTTTTGACACTTGTCAATCTTAATAAAAATATGTTATCGATGATATGGCAACAAATCGCCAAATAACGGTAATACGGTTACCACTGTGAACTTAACCCAATCGAATTAGTCTGGGCGCAGGTAAAAGGAGATGTAGCGCGAAATAATACGACGTTTAAATTAAGTGACGTGAAAATTTTGATAAAAAATTCCTTGGAACGAGTAACTGCAGATAACTGGCAAAGATGTGTACATCATGTACAAAAAGAAGAGGAGAAAATGTGGGAACTCGATAATTTAATTGACGTTACTGTGGAACCTATTGTTATCAATCTAGGAGACGAAGATAATTCATCGGAATATTCAGAGGATGAATTTTAATATACCTACTTTTTTATTTTCTTTATTGTACATTTATACAACACTACATTTACTCACCATAATTTGAATTTTCAAAATACATATATTTTTGTGTGGAAATAAAAGTCTATTCATTAAATTTAAATAAATATTTTGATAATAATATTGAATAATTTTATTTGAATTACTAAAAACCCTCTTAACCCGGTTATGATGTTTAAAGTAGCCTCATGTTTTGAAATGCTGTTTTTATAATGTTTACTTATAAGAGAAATGGACCGAGAAATTGAAGCGGCATAGACAAAGACGGATTGTCAGGGATTAAATTTTAGCTACCTGCTACAATTTAGTACAGTCCGATCGCACAAAGTTTTTTTAAAAGTACACCTCATCCTATACCGTAAATACATAATATAAAAATATTGAATATAAGCACCAGTACTACATTTATTTACGATTTGCATACATAATTTCTAAACAGACTATAGGACAAAAGTCTTGAAATTTTACTTGAAAAGTATACATCTGGCAACATTGCAATTGCAATATGGCGCCATTATATTCTAGGTCAAACTTTATCAAGCTTTAAAAAATATATCCAAGATACAATACTAAAGACTTCAACCTATTCTGTGGAAATTTTTATGTTTAAACTTTTTTTCTGGGAATTTCGTATTGTGTCCATCACTTTTTATAAAAAGTTTCAAAGCATGCCGCAAGTCACGTTCCTATACAAACATCAAAATATCGACATAATTAATGTGAATAATAATTAGGATGTCTTCAACAAACAGTTTTATGAATATTTATAGCTTATGAAGGTTGACAAAAACGCTACTGGTTGAGGTAGGACCAAAACAATGCATTTAAAAATAGTCGCGGGAAATTTTTCCACGAATTAAATTTCAAAACACTGAGAGCGATGACTAGAAATGTACATCTTTCGCGCCAGATCTGAATCTTATGGATATATATTAAATAATA